>NC_140007.1:7779015-7924015 GCF_964263955.1 Coregonus lavaretus | reverse complement strand
CCATCTCCACAGAGGAACTCTGGAGCTCTGTCAGAGTGACCATCGGGTTCTTGGTCACCTCCCTGACAAAGGCCCTTCTCCCCCGATTGCTCAATTTGGCTGGGCGGCCAGCTCTAGGAAGAGTCTTGGTGGTTCCAAACTTCTTCCATTTAAGAATGATGGAGGCCACTATGTTCTTGGGGACCTTCAATGCTGCAGACATTTTTTGGTACCCTTCCCCAGATCTGTGCCTCAACACAATCCTATCTCGGAGCTCTACGGATAATTCCTTCGACCTCATGGCTTGGTTTTTGCTCTGACATGCATTGTCAACTGTGGGACCTAATATAGACAGGTGTGTGCCTTTCCAAATCATGTCCAATCAATTGAATTTACCACAGGCGAATGCCAATCAAGTTTTTTCTTTTTTTTTGCAAACATTTCTACTAACCTGTTTTCGCTTTGTCATTATGGGGCATTGTGTGTAGATTGATGAGGGAAATAATTAGTTTAATCCATTTTAGAATAAGGCTGTAACGTAACAAAATGTGGAAAAAGTAAAGGGGTCTGAATACTTTCCGAATGCACTGTACACAAAGATCATGCGTTTTAGTTCTAGAATCCTTCTCTCCAATGTGTGAATGTGTGGAAAACTGCTGTTTTGTCTGATCCAATTACTCTTACGTGTGTCACTCACTACTACTGCACCTGCACTATACTGTGTAACTTCCTCCATCCTGTAGTCACGATGTAACTGTCCTCTTTCATAGCATGTAACATTATGCTGTAACATGAGTGGTTTTGGATGGGGTGGAGTGCAGCAAATGGACAGATCAGGGAAAGCCTTTTTGGGGCCCTAAGCGAGATTTGGTTGAAATGTTTGCAGTTTTAAAGCAAATTTCCTGCAATTCGACATATTTTGCCCATATTATCCCAATGATTCCCATCTCGATTTGGACTTCTAACCGCTTTTAAACATTGTGTATTTGAGGTACAGCCTAATGGGTTGTGCCATTGGATTTGTCTATTTCTTCTGCATCCATTGGTACCAACCATCAGTGGGGTGGGTCTTTTTACAAAAACGAGTCAGAATGGTTTGAGCTACAAACTACTAAAAGCTATCTATGAAAAGCTGAGACTGTCACAAAAACACACATGTAAAATGTTACCATTTGAGGTAGCCTAGGCAGAGAGCTCTGTAAATATTGTACATATTTAACAGTTTTTAAGTGTTTTTTAAATGAACTTTTTTGTTTTTGATAACTTGTTGAGAGATTAATTGTACTATCTGGTGGTGACCCACGGAATTGCAGGACTGATTATGGCAAGTCCGTTTATATTTGGCTTCACTAGGGTAAAGGACGTCATGCTGCTTGCTTAGCGAGTACAACTTCCTCCCGATTCGGCCCATACCTGGCGCGAACTCGGGACCTCTGCCTTGCTAGCACACGTGACCATCCTCCTGAAGCGTTTTACCAGTCGGCACCACGTGAAAAGCTAGCTATTCGCTGACGTAAGTGGGGACACTTCAGCCTGAGAAGTATGTTTCACACATCCCCATGTGCTACACTAGCTAGCTAGCTCGATTTGAATGATGCAGCAGCAACAGCTGATCAACAGCATTGGCTTTTTGGCCTCCTGGGCCCAGATTCACAAAACATTTCTTCTTAACTGCCATTTTTTCCTTAACAATAGACTTATGAATGTCACGACTTCCGCCGAGGCTGCCTGTTCGGGCAGGCTTCGGCGTTCGGCGTTTGTGGGTCATTGTTTATTTGTGGAGGTTAGTGAAGCTCGGTGGAGCTCGTGTATTGTGTATCGATGGGAGTATTTTTCCCGTATGCCTTGTATTTTCCAGTGCGCCTGTTTTGTGCCCTGGAGTGTGTTTGACGCATTTCTGCATAAACCTGTATTTTGCGGATTAAAGCCTGTTATTCTGTGATTTACCCTCCTGTGCCTGGCTCCTTCATCACCACCTCATCACAGAATCACCCACCCGAATATGGAGTCAGCGGGAGAGACGCACATGCCTGGAGTCGTGGAACGGGTCCTGGAGCATTCAACTATGCTAGCCAGCTTGGGTGAAGCGATGGGTCAGGTTCTTCAGGTTGTCCAACGCCTGGAGAGGAGAGAGCCCAATCTTTCGAGACCAGCTGGTCAACCGGATCCCGCCACCTACACCCCAGCACCCGGAGGGATTCAGATATCCCGACCAGGGGAGTTCGACGGGACAGCGGCGCTGTGCCAAGGATTCCTTCTCCAACTGGAACTCCACTTCTCCAGCATCCGGCCGGTTCCATCGGAGCGGGAGAAGGTGTCCGCCCTCGTCTCCTGCCTCTCGTGGAAAGCCCTGGAGTGGGCCAACGCGGTGTGGAACAAAGGAGGAGCCGTGTTGGAGAACTACGGGGAGTTCGCTCGCCTCTTCCGGGTGGTCTTCGATCACCCGCCCGAGGGTCAAGAGGCAGGTGAGCGGCTGGTCCACCTGAGTCAGGGGACGAGGACTGCGCAGGACTTCGCATTGGAGTTTCGAACTCTGGCAGCTGGGTCCGGGTGAAACAAGCGGGCCCTGATCGACCAGTTCCGGTGCCATCTGCGAGAGGATGTCCGACAGGAGCTAGCCTGCCATGACATCATGTTGTCCTTCTCGCAACTGGTGGAGATGGCCATTCGTTTGGACAACTTGCTGGCAACCAGAGGACGTCCTGGAGGAGGTCTGCCCATTTCCACCCCGGATGACTCGGAACCCGAGCCGATGGAGCTGGGTGGAGCCGCCGGCCGAGAGAGCGGAGGAGGACAGCGCCAGTGCCACACTGGTGGCGCGAAGGGACATTTCACCACACGTTGTCGTCAACGCTCTTCTGGGTTTGGAGGCGGCAGGCAGGGCACTCTCGCATCACCCCAGGTATCAAACACCCACACTCGTTCAGAGCCCTCTGCTGCGCACTGTAAAACGTATCTTTTCCTGAGCACATTATGTTCCCCAGTGTAAGGCGCTAGTCGATTCAGGCGCAGCTGGGAACTTTAAGGACAGGGCATTCGCACACCGTGTAGGCATTCCATTGATTCCCATATCCATTCCACGCCCCATCAGAGCAGTTGATAGTTGACAATTAGGGTCCAGGTTGGTTAAGGAAGTTACTGCACCAGTCACCAAGATTACCCAGGAGACTCATTGTGAGCAGGTTACTTTTTCCATCATTGTCTCCTGCTTTCCCTGTGGTATTAGGTATCCTTTGGCTAGCACTCCACAACCCCACCTTCTCATGGCCGCAGAGGGTTCTCACGGGGTGGTCGCGAGAGTGTCAGGGTAGGTGTCTAGGTGTTTCCGTTGGTGCAGCCACGGTGGAAAGTCCAGACAGTACCTCCACCGTGCGCATTCCACCTGAATACCTCGATCTGGCGCAAGCATTCTCTAAAACGCAGGCGACTAAATTACCACCTCATTGGGTGGGGGATTGCGCGATAAACCTCCAGGTAGACGCTGTACCTCCCAGGAGTCATATATACCCCCTGTCACAGGCTGAAACGGTGGCTATGGAAGAATATGTCACCGAGTCCCTGCGCCAGGGGTATATACGTCCCTCCACTTCACCCGCCTCCTCGAGTTTCTTTTTTGTGAAGAAGAAGGACGGAGGTCTGCGCCCATGCATTGATTACATGCATGCACTGAACAGGAAGACGATAAGATTTAGTTATCCTCTACCCCTCATTCCTTCAGTGATTGAATCAATGCATGGGGCGCGCTTCTTCACCAAATTAGATCTCAGGAGTGCGTACAACCTGGTGCGTAGACAGCATTCAGCACAACCACGGGGCATTATGAATACCTGGTGATGCCCTATGGTTTGATGAATGCTCCCTCAGTTTTCCAGTTCTTTGTGAATGAGGTGTTTCGGGACATGCTGGGTCGTGATGTAGTGGTCTACATCGATGACATCCTGGTCTATTCCGCTACGCGCGCCGAGCATGTGTCCCTGGTTCGCAAGGTGCTGGCCCGACTGTTGGAAAATGACCTTTATGCCAAGGCAGAGAAGTGTATGTTTTTCCAGCAGTCCGTCTCCTTCCTTGGATACCGCATTTCCACCTCAAGTGTGGAGATGGAGGGAGATCGCATTTCAGCCATGCGTAATTGGCCGACTCCAACCACGGTTAAGGAGGTGCAGCGCTTCCTTGGTTTTGCCAACTACTATCGGAGGTTTATCCGGGGCTTTGGCAAGGTCGCAGCTCCCATTACCTCCCTGTTGAAGGGTGGGCCATCCCAGCGCCGATGGTCTGCTGGGGCTGACCTGGCCTTCAGCAAACTGCGGGGTCTGTTCACCTCAGCCCCAGTACTGGCCCACCCCGATTCATCACTACCGTTCGTAGTGGAGGTGGATGCATCCGAGGTTGGGACAGGAGCTGTCCTGTCTCAATGCTCGGGTACGCCACCCAAGCTCCGCCCCTGTGCGTTCTTTTCGTTGATTTTCGTGATCGGGAGCTGTTGGCTGTTGTCCGAGCTTTGACCGTGCGGAGGCATTGGCTCGAGGGGGAAAAACACCCTTTCCTCGTCTGGACGGACCACCGTAACCTGGAGTACATCCGGGCAGCGAGGAGGCTGAACCTCGCCAGGCCAGGTGGGCCCTATTCTTCACCTGGTTTGATTTCACTCTATCATACATCCCGGGTACGAAGAACGTGAAGGCAGACGCGCTGTCCCGGCTGTATGACACAGAGGAGAGGCCCAGAGACAACACTCCCATACTGCTGGCCTCCTGCATTGTGGCGCCGGTAGTATGAACGATGGACACGGATATAGAGCAGGCATTACACACGGATCCCTCTCCACCTCAGTGTTCAGATGGGCTACAGTACGTGTCTGCTCTTATCCGTGATCGTCTGATCTACTGGGCACACACGTCACCCTCCTCTGGTCACCCAGGTATTGGCCGTACAGTGCGCTGCCTGACCGGAAAATACTGGTGGCCTACCTTGGCTAAGGACGTGAGAATATATGTCTCCTCCTGCTCAGTGTAAGCACCTAGGCACCTCCCAGCTGGTAAGTTACAACCTTTACCAGTTCCACAACGACCATGGTCTCACCTAAGTGTGGATTTTCTAACTGATCTTCCCCTCTCCCAAGGTAACACCACCATCCTGGTCGTTGTGGACCGCTTTTCTAAAGCCTGCCGCCTCCTTCCTCTGCCTGGTCTCCCCACGGCTCAGCAAACAGCGGAGGCCCTGTTTACACACGTCTTCCGGCACTACGGGGTACCAGAGGATATAGTGTCTGACCGAGGTCCCTAGTTCACGTCCAAGGTCTGGAAGGCATTCATGGAACATCTGGGGGTCTCGGTCAGCCTGACCTCTGGGTTCCACCCCGAGAGTAATGGGCAGGTGGAACGTGTAAATCAGGATGTGGGTAGGTTCCTGCGGACCTACTGCCAGGACCGGCCGGGGGAGTGGTCAGTGTTTTTGCCATGGGCAGAATATGCCCAGAACTCTCTCCGCCACTCCTCTACTAACCTAACACCATTCCAATGTGTTTTAGGTTACCAACCGGTTCTGGCACCGTGGCACCAGAGCCAGACCGAGGCTCCTGCAGTGGATGACTGGTTTCGGCGTGCGGAGGAGATGTGGGACGCTGCCCACGTTCACCTCCAGCGCGCCGTGCGTCGTCAGAAGGCCAACGCTGACCGTCACCGCAGGGAGGCCCCAGTCTTCGTACCGGGGGATCGGGTCTGGCTCTCGACCCGGAATCTGCCCCTCTGCCTGCCCTGCCGGAAGCTGAGCCCGCGGTTTGTGGGGCCGTTCAAAGTCCTGAGGAGAATCAACGAGGTTACATATAGGTTGTTACTTCCCCCTGATTACCGTATTAACCCCTCGTTTCATGTGTCTCTCCTCAGGCCGGTGGTGGTTGGTCCGCTCCAGGAGTCTGAGGTGCGGGAGGTTCCTCCACCTCCTCTGGACATCGAGGGGGCCCCGGCGTACTCTGTCCGTGCTATCCTGGATTCGAGGCGTCGGGTGGGGGGCCTTCAGTACCTCGTGGAGTGGGAGGGGTACGGTCCGGAGGAATGGTGCTGGGTCCCGGTGAGGGATATCCTCGATCCCTCCATGTTACGGGATTTCCACCATCGCCATCCGGCTCGCCCTGCTCCGCGTCCTCCTGGCCGTCCCCGAGGCTGTAACGGCGTCTCTATCCCTTGCCCCGACGGCAGAGACAGACTCGGCCACTCTCGCCCATCCTCTCTTTTAGGTCTCTGCAGTGACCCCGCAGTTATCGAGTCTCCCCAACAGCAACCTTTTCCTGGCTGCTATTTCCTCCACCATCACTTCAAGCTCTTGTTTGCGGAAGTTTTTATTGCGCTTTCCTTGGTTATCCTTTTTTGTTTTTGATGTAGCTAGTCTGATGGCTATAATGTGTGAAAAATAACGTTTGTTCGTGTATAAAGGGTTCGCGAGCCAACAAAAAATTATAATAATCTTGAGACATAAAGCAGATAAATAAATTGAATAAAATGGAAATATCATCACTTTATTATAGTGGCCCAAATCCTATCATCCCTGTCACATAGGCCTATTTATTGGTTTCAAGCATGTCACTAATGTCAATGACACATAAGAAGATATTTATACATTTCTTAGGCAAGATATTTACAAAGTTCCTAAGAAAACTATGAATTCCTAAGAACATTTTGAGGAATTGCACTTACAAACTATCTTATGAACTTCTTATTTTTTTCCTTAAGAAACTTTTTACGTTTTTTCGTAAGTAGTGTTTTGTGAATCCGGCCCCTGCTCGGGTTCCTAGAGAGAAGTGTGAGGTGATGCAGAGGCTCGCCTCGTATGGGGATTTTCAGGACTACTGCTGAGTCGCCGAAGCATCACCGAGGTGGGTGCTACAGGTGGGTGCTACATTTCAGTCGTGGACGATCCAGCCTAATCTATGGTGGAGGAGCTGTGAACATTGAAGACGACGAGGTGCCCAATGAAGAGCTCCGTGGCCTGTCTGTCAGATGTCTCTACCTCCCTGCCTGGCTCTACCATCAATGCTCCCTCCACTCAAGATACTACCTTTCTAAACTGCCTATCATCTAAAGCTGTGGAAGACCATCGCCCAATAGCTGCTAGATCCTCTTACAATTGTTTTGTTAAATTGTTTTCTGTTTGTTTTGTTTTAAAGCAACTTTGAGATTCAACGTGGAATGAAAAGCGCTATATAAAATAAATATATTATTATTATTATTATTACTACATAGAAGACCATTGGAAATCCAAGGACATAAGGTCTATAATACTATAATAAACTCACATAGTTGCTGTCACAAACTCCAAACACAATTTCTGTACTTACAGCATTCATATAAATTCATTTCTATCAGGTTTTTGCTTTGGTTGACTTTTTTGTATTGACATTTGTCAATAAAACTCATTAATGCAACTGTTTATGTAAAATTGCTTTGTGTTCCACTTGTGGCCCTGGTTGTCCTGAAAATAAAATTGTAAAATACTTAATTGTGAGGCTAAATATAAGGGCTAGACATGCAGATAAATGAAAGTCCGATAAATGAAAAGGAGAGCTTTGCTGGGGTCTCGGGACTGATAGGGTTAATGATACGTATCTGAGTGAGAGTGACTAACAAAATCAATGAGGGCCAACTGGAGGTCAGGGCCCCTGGGCACATGCCCTGCGTGCCTGGTCGGTATTTGGCTATGATTACTGCACGTTTAGATAACTGGCTAGACTAATTTACCAATCCAAAAATTGTGACTGACAAATCAAGAGAAAAACTGCTGATGCACAACCTAATGTCGAACTTACACCTTGTGTATTCTACTATTATACCCTGACTGAGTTACCCCCCAGCAGCTGTGGGCCCTAAGCGACCGCCTATGTCGCTTATGCCTGGGACAGATACCCTGGATTCACCTGTTCTATAGTTTTTGTTCAAATAACAGTTTACCGGATTAGGCTTCGATGGCAGATATCTATTAATTTCAGCCTACCATTCAGACAAGCATGAATTTATGGCCTCTACTAAAATCTTTCATTTCAGTCCAAAACGTGATTTTCCTGTGTTTTATATTTCCAGACTACTACTAATAATACTGTGAAATTGTGAAAATTATGTTAATTCCCTTTTAGTGTAAGACAGACTGAAGTTTCTGCCTTTTTTGGTGGGAGGGAGTTTTGGCCTTCCATGATGACATCACCACGCGGTAAATTAGTTATTAGACCATTAAGAAAGATAATTCCAAACAACTGCTAATTTTCAGTTTTCCCCTCCCTACTCAAACCGCTCCAGACAGTCCTAGCAAAATTCTTGCTTGAGAAATTGCTCTTTGCTAAGAAGCTATTTTTGTTTATTTTTTACCATTTTAATTGAAAACAACACACAGTAAGGTATTTAATTGTTACCCAGAAATGATTTGATATTGAGAAAAAAGGTGGCTGCATTGGACCTTTAACAAGCCTCCTGCTGTCCCCATTGGGATTTTCCAGACCTCACATTTTAGTGCTTTGTTTTTACTCTGTTTTTCAATGTGAGAGTAAGGTACCCTAGCTACCTCTTATATTCCCCTTAAAAAAGCTGTTTACAGTATATCTTCACATTAGAACATCCTCACTGAACATACAGTTGAAGTCAGAAGTTTACATACACTTAGGTTGGAGTCATTAAAACCTGTTTTTCCAACCACTCCACACATTTCTTGTTAACAAACTATAGTTTTGGCAAGTCGGTTAGGACATCTACTTTGTGCATGACACAAGTAATTTTTCCAACAACTGTTTACAGACAGATTATTTCACTTATAATTCACTGTATCACAATTCCAGTGGGTCAGAAGTTTACATACACTAAGTTGAATGTGCCTTTAAACAGCTTGGAAAATTCCAGAAAATGATGTCATGGCTTTAGAAGCTTCTGATAGGCTAATTGACATCATTTGAGTCAACTGGAGGTGTACCTGTGGATGTATTTCAAGGCCTACCTTCAAACGCAGTGCCTCTTTGCTTGACATCATGGGAAAATCAAAAGAAATCAGCCAAGACCTCAGAAAAAACATTGTAGACCTCCACAAGTATGGTTCATCCTTGGGAGCAATTTCCAAACGCCTGAAGGTACCACGTTCATCTGTACAAACAATAGTACGCAAGTATAAACACCATGGGACCACGCAGCCATCATACCGCTCAGGAAGGAGACGCGTTCTGTCTTTGGGGCGAAAAGGACAAATCAATCCCAGAACAACAGCAAAGGACCTTGTGAAGATGCTGGAGGAAACAGGTACAAAAGTATCTATATCCACAGTAAAACAAGTCCTATATCGACATAACCTGAAAGGTCGCTCAGCAAGGAAGAAGCCACTGCTCCAAAAGC
Organism: Coregonus lavaretus; assembly: GCF_964263955.1. Classification (NCBI taxonomy): domain Eukaryota; kingdom Metazoa; phylum Chordata; class Actinopteri; order Salmoniformes; family Salmonidae; genus Coregonus; species Coregonus lavaretus. The sequence goes on along the minus strand of NC_140007.1, from coordinate 7,914,677 downwards.
GCCATAAAAAAGACAGACTACGGTTTGCAACTGCACATGGGGACAAGGATCGTACTTTTTTGAGAAATGTCCTCTGGTCTGATGAAACAAAAATAGAACTGTTTGGCCATAATGACCATCGTTATCTTTGGAGGAAAAAGGGGGTGGCTTGCAAGCCGAAGAACACCATCCCAACCGTGAAGCACGGGGGTGGCAGCATCATGCTGTGGGGGTGCTTTGCTGCAGGAGGGACTGGTGCACTTCACAAAATAGATGGCATCATGAGGAAGGAAAATTATGTGGATATATTCAAACAACATCTCAAGACATCAGTCAGGAAGTTAAAGCTTGGTCGCAAATGGGTCTTCCAAATGGACAATAACCCCAAGCATGCTTCCAAAGTTGTGGCAAAATGGCTTAATGACAACAAAGTCAAGGTATTGGAGTGGCCATCACAAAGCCCTGACCTCAATCCTATAGAACATTTTTGGGCAGAACTGAAAAAGCGTGTGCGAGCAAGGAGGCCTACAAACCTGACTCAGTTAAACCATCTATGTCAGGAGGAATGGGCCAAAAATCACCCAATTTATTGTGGGAAGCTTGTGGAAGGCTACCCGAAATGTTTGACCCAAGTTAAACAATTTAAAGGCAATGCTACCAAATACTAATTGAGTGTATGTAAACTTCTGACCCATTGGGAATGTGATGAAATAAATAAAAGCTGAAATAAATCATTCTCTCTACTATTATTCTGACATTTCACATTCTTAAAATAAAGTGGTGATCCTCACTGACCTAAGTCAGGGAATTTTTACTAGGATTAAATGTCAGGAATTGTGAAAAACGGAACTTTAAATGTATTTGGCTAAGGTGTATGTAAACTTCCGACTTCAACTGTACATGTCTTCATGATAGTGGAATTCTTCCACTGACATTGTACACATATATATCATTATATGACCCAATGTTGACAACTGCAGTCTGCTCTGAGAGGGGAATGGAATTCCCCCCAGGATAGATCTCTGCTGTATAGATATGGCTGCTCACTGTCTTTTGGGTGTAGTGCAGAGCTAGGCTCCAACATCCACAAACGGCTTGTCTTCTTTTCTCAATCACCTGGGAAATACCTTTAGTCTCATCCAGTTATTGTAGTGTCGAGGATCTAGCTCACATCCTAACATTGTTATTTCTCTGTCTTGAATTAGTAATTAAATTACTGAGTAACACTGTATTGACACTGTTAATGGATTGACATATTTGATAAACAATGGGCAGAAATGCCAAGTACAGGTTGATGTTATACTCGTCCATAACCCTAGGGGGCGTCTCTCCCTTTCCATTCTCTCTGCCACGCAAACTGTGGCCCCCTCTCTCACCAGAACTCCTTTATTTGAGCCTGACTAGTATTTACGTCCAGATCTGAGCATCAACTAGATACTAACGGAAGTCTACCACATCTGATTCACACCATCAGCAGGTGCTTCTATATCTATCTGTATTTGTCTAATACTCTCCCTTTCAGTGCACTTAAAAAAAAAAAAAAAACATTCAAGGGTGTGGATTAGGCTCCAAGTGGCCAGCCTTTCTCTCTATTCTAACAAAACAACCAGGAGCCCAGATCTCTGAACATCTGTATTACCCATCGAATGGGAGGGATTTGTCCTGTGATGACTTGTCACTCGTTCAGACCTTTATGAATTAATCCCTTAGGAAAAAGTGGGCCCTGTCTTCATACAGGCTGGTGGAGTGTAACCACTTTAGAACGTTTATTAATGCCTTTACTTAAGCAGGTTTTTGAAGGGTTGGCCTACAGTACCACCCGGGGCAGAGGAGTGGAGAAGTTAACATAGACTTTTGGCATAGTCTTCTGAAACGTATAAACGCTTATAAATAATGTGACTGTATCTGCCTGCCAGACAAACAACATGTAGAGCCCTTTAACAATACACTATTGGCTTAGAAACTCATGATATATCTATCACGAGCAAGTTCATGCCCTCAAATGATGATAACAACTCAGATTGTGTTCCTCATACAACATACAACATTATTTTAACATTCTTGTAGGGAGGATGTATGATCACTGGGGGAAGCATTTTACATTCATGGCATCTCCATTCTGGCCAGTTTACTATTACTGATGGCTAAATAAGTGAATTTCATAATTTTTTGAAAGATACTGTTTTTGCGTCAACGACCCATGACCCATATACCCTATCAACATGGAAAGGTTATACTGTAGTTCTCATCTTACCTTGAACTTTATTGGCTCACTATGTGTGTATGACTACATTATCTTTGCATGCAGCCTCCCCCATAGACTGTATGTATTCCAGTAGGCCTAGCGTTTTGTTGGATGTCTTCACTTGCCTTTGAAGGTCTTCCACCTGCAGCAAGCGTCCACCTGTTAAAGGCATTAGTAGTGTAGATGTTTCCAGCCTTCACCTGGAATAACTCTGTGTCATGCTTAATCTTGTAGAGGATTGTAGCTCTCTTGCCAATGCTCATCATCATTTTCATAAATATCATAATCAAAGCAACCCAGATCTATGCAAGCTCTAATAAGGTACTCATATCTATTGAGACATTCTGTAGGAGTCTGTCGATTTTATTAACCAATCATATGAAAACCAGCAACCCCTGGGCCAAAATTGTGTTTTTTTTCATCGATGGATGACTGAAATAAAAAACAGAAGCCACATGCTGTGCTGCATAATCTTGTATCAACCTGCATCATGCTTACTGTGCTATGGTGTACTACATTATAGTGTGTAAGGAAGGGAAAATGGTGGTGTTTATTCAGGCTTAAACAGACACACATTTCAGGGAAGATTTTCAGTCAAGAAATATTGTGTCATCATCGGGTAGACTTGCTGTGAGAGGAAACCGTTAAAGTAGAAATGATATGAATTAGAGCAGTGGTTCCCAACTCCAACCCTCGAGTATCCCAAACAGCACACATTTTTGTTGCAGCCCTGGACAAACATACTTGATTCAACTCATTGAGGGCCTGAGGATTAGTTGACAAGTTGAATCAGGTGTGCTTGTCTGGGGCTACAATAAAAATGTGTACTGTTGCGGGGTGCTCGAGGACCGGAGACGGGAACCACTGAATTAGAGCATGCCCATACTACCTGCCATACTCTGAACTACTCACCGTGCTCCAGGGAGTCCTATTGGAGTGTTCCCTCACTCTAGGTTTTTCACTTGTCCCTCTAGCACCAGCCTTTATCTGTGGTGTTAAACCATCCCGCTCCTCCCATTGAGATGCTACTGTAGCTGGACTAACAAACACCTCTTTGTTGCTCTTCCTGTAATCAGAGATCAGTGCTTTTGAACAAGTATAATTTATGATGGAAGTGATAGCACTGGTATCTGTGCTGGCTGACAATACTCAACCTCTCTTTTTCATCTGAAGAAGCCAGTGGTGACAATAATTCATAGTGATAAGAGTATACCTTTCCCCCCTGTGGGACCAGCCTTTCAATAGACACATCCTTCCACACCATCCCATCTATTAAGCCTCGCTACAACCACCCTGACATGTGCCACTAATGTCTTCCTCTCCTCAGTGCATGTCAGTGGGGCTGGTCTCTTCATTGCAGAACAGCCTCCAGTCTTGACACTTCCTGCCAGAAACCCCTCATGGGAGTTTGGAACTGTCTAGCTCTTAATGCAGTGTCACCGTTTACTCCATGCCCCTGTGGATGTCATACTCAAATAATGTATGCCTAACTACCAAGTACTGTAATTACGACTCAACATATCTTTTTCATGATTGATCATGTCCATCCTAATGATACAGACCCATCTAACACATTGGGTTTCTTTGAAGTTGCGGGAACGTACGTTTTTGGTTTCCCATTGGTTCTAGGAACTAAGCCATAAGTTTCCTGACCAGTGAAACTGAACGTTTTTTAAATGTTCTAAGATTAGAAGTAAAAAATGTGCCTGTTCTGGGAACATTCTTTTTAGGTTGCAGGGAGGTTCTGAGAACGTTTTACTCCGGTTCCTTGAAAGTTATCCTGGAAGGTTTAATTAACGCTCTGACAACGGAATTATAGGTTATTTGGAGGTTCTTGAATAACTTCCTTAAAGCTTTCATAATAACACTGCACTGTTCACTTTTTTAAACCACAACCACAGATAGGACACAAGGAAATGAATTTCCTAAGGCATTAATTATGCAAATACATGTATTTTATATTGTGACATGGCATCAGTGAGATTCAAACCTATAATCTTCTGTTCCTATCCATTGAATTAGTCCACTGCGCCACCAGGATGGAGCAGGCATGCTGTGTTTTTTGACACATACAAAGCTGTTCACTTTATTCTATTAAAACAGACCCCATTTCAAAGGAAACAAGCAACCATTAAGTGTTCAGGTGTGGCCCACATACCTGAACACACCAAACGAGATAGAAAGAGTTTTGTAGATGCTGAGAACGGAATGTATTTTTTTCTTAGATCGTTTTCTCTGAACGTTACTGCGTTTTCTTGTGTTTTTTATGGAACGTTTTCTTAATGTTCCCGGAACAATTTGAGAACATGACTTTAAACATAACCATGAGGAAACCTGTAGAAAATGGTATGCTGAAGTACTGAAATTCCCACAGAAGAACTTTGTTTCTTAACATTCTTGGAACAATTTGAGAGCATTACTTTAAATAGAACAATGAGGAAACCTGTAGGAAACGTTATGCTGAAGTACTGAAATTCCCACAGACGAAAGTTGTTTGTTAACATTCCCATGAACAATTTGAGAAAATTCACAATGCCAAACCAGTTGGAGAATGTTCCTAGAACATTACCAAAATGTAAAATAAATGTAACCATGTTTGAACTTTTAGGGAAAAAATTGTCAAGTTCCTTAAATGTGCTGAGAATGCACCATTCCCAGAAGGTTGTGGGAAAGTTGTATGCAAAATAACATCCACACTCTCACCAAGCTCTAAGAAACATATGGTTCTCAGAATACATCAATGGAATCATTCTGGAGAGACAAACTAACCTCTGATTGGTGTCTGGATGAAACAATTATCCTCCCCATCTCTCTTTATCCTCCATCTTTTGTCCCATTTATTATCTAATTACCATTACTTAGGCTGACCTCAGAGCAATGCATTCAGCTGTGGTCCTCTGCCCCACAGAACAACCTTTGACCTCCATCTGAACTGTAGAACCATCTAGAACTGTCACAAGGGGCCGTTCCCGCACTGGGCCTTATTCAGTACACTGTTACATGGTGGATGAGGATCTTTTTTTGAATAGCCTAACAACCAGTCCAGTGTGTCTAGGGAGAATGACCGGAGGTACCACTCATCAGAGCTCTTCTCTACTTTCAGCTGTTTACAGCAAACACTGCAGATGATTTACAGGGAGGGAGTCGGGAATGTAGAACTACTCTGGAGAGAAGACTCTCCCCTGTTATATTTCTACTCTTTTATCAATTTAATTCTAGGGTGTTTTTTGATCTACAGTATTCTCCTTTTAATTGGGCAGAACACATTTTCTCTGCTAACAGATTGTGTTGTTACAGCTAAATCAGGCTTTGCTCACACAACACCTACCAAGTTGAAATTCCCCTGTCTGGCTCAGTTGGTAGAGCATGGCGCTTGCAATTCGAGGATTCTGCGTTCGATTCCCACAGGCGACCAGTATGAAAATCTATGCACTCATTACTGTAAGTCGCTCTAGATAAGAGTGTCTGCTAAAACAAATTACTGAAATGTAAAACCAGAGAGCATGGGAATTTTGGAAAATTGCTTGAAGTGTTCTAAGTTTTCAAGCATTGTTAGCACACCATTCAATACCTGCGTAAAGGTGTTGTATATCAAACAAAATACTTTAGAGTATCATTTAGGGTGAACGTGAGGGTGTTATCCATCGCTTGGCACAGGATGAGTAGACGAGCAGAAGATTAATGACATAATAGCTCTGACCACACGGTTTAGTTATTTAAACTGGTAGCATCAGCTCAAATTGTTTCATGGTTCTCTGCAATGATACATTTAGAAGCAAGTCTGGGCAGGTTGCAAGATGCTGGAGGAGAGAATACCTTGCAACTCCCTCTGAACCCCTCAGCCAAGTGACAGGGTTTGGAAGCGATGACACCATCGGTAAAGTACACACAGAATGTTTACTTCACAATGACTTGTTTGTGCACCTTTCCTCACCGTACTTTAAGCCGGGCATCACCAATTGAACATCAAAGAAATAGGACATTTGACATGTTTATGAATATGTACAATACTAGTCAAAGGTTTGGACACACCTAGTCATTCAAGGATTTTTATTTATTTTTTTACTATTTTCTACATTGTAGAATAATAGTGAAGACATCAAAACAATGAAATAACACATATGGAATCATGTCGTAACCAAAAAAGTGTAAAACAAATCAAAATATATTTTCTATTTTAGATTCTTCAAAGTAGCCACCCTTTGCCTTGATGACAGCTTTGCACACTCTTGGCATTCTCTCAATGTCACGCAACACCGGCGCATAGCCTGGTGCCTGCACGGTCACACGCTCCTCAAAGTGTGAGTGTGGGGAGTTGGCTCTGCTCTGCAACCTGGCTTCGCCAGCCTCTGCTTTAAGTACTGAGCTCTCTGCTGCTGAAGGGTTAACTCCTCTCTCAGCTCCTCCTGTTGCCTGGCCAACTCCTCTCTCAGTGCATCCACTGACTCCTTCTCCCTGTGAGCCTCCTGTAGCGCCTCCCTCTGAAGGGAGAACTCTTGCTCCCTCTGGCGAGCACATGGAGGGCTGTGCGGCCCCCCAAAGAAATGCCACCCCACACCATGACTGACCCACCGCCAAACCGGTCATGCTGGAGGATGTTGCAGGCAGCAGAACGTTCTCCACGGCGTCTCCAGACTCTGTCACGTCTGTCACATGTGCTCAGTGTGAACCTGCTTTCATCTGTGAAGAGCACAGGGCGCCAGTGGCGAATTTGCCAATCTTGGTGTTCTCTGGCAAATGCCAAACGTCCTGCACGGTGTTGGGCTGTAAGCACAACCCCCACCTGTGGACGTCAGGCCCTCATACCACCCTCATGGAGTCTGTTTCTGACCGTTTGAGCAGACACATGCACATTTGTGGCCTGCTGGAGGTCATTTTACAGGGCTCTGGCAGTGCCCCTCCTGCTCCTCCTTGCACAAAGGCGGAGGTAGCAGTCCTGCTGCTGGGTTGTTGCCCTCCTACGGCCTCCTCCACGTCTCCTGATGTACTGGCCTGTCTCCTGGTAGCGCCTCCATGCTCTGGACACTACGCTGACAGACACAGCAAACCTTCTTGCCACAGCTCGCATTGATGTGCCATCCTGGATGAGCTGCACTACCTGAGCCACTTGTGCGGGTTGTAGACTCCGTCTCATGCTACCACTAGAGTGAAAGCACCGCCAGCATTCAAAAGTGACCAAAACATCAGCCAGGAAGCATAGGAACTGAGAAGTGGTCTGTGGTCACCACCTGCAAAACCAGTCCTTTATTGGGGGTGTCTTGCTAATTGCCTATAATTTCCACCTGTTGTCTATTCCATTTGCACAACAGCATGTGAAATGTATTGTCAATCAGTGTTGCTTCCTAAGTGGACAGTTTGATTTCACAGAAGTGTGATTGACTTGGAGTTACATTGTGTTGTTTAAGTGTTCCCTTAATTTTTTTGAGCAGTGTATTTCCTTCTTAATGTGTTTGAGCCAATCAGTTGTGTTGTAACAAGGTAGGGTTGGTATACAGAAGATAGCCCTATTTGGTAAAAGACCAAGTCCATATTATGGCAAGAACTGCTCAAATAAGCAAAGAGATACGACAGTCCATCATTACTTTAAGAGATGAAGGTCAGTCAATACGAAACACTTCAAGAACTTTGAAAAAACCATCAAGCGCTATGATGAAACCGGCTCTCATGACGACTGCCACAGGAAAGGAAGACCCAGAGTTACCTCTGCTGCAGAGGATAAGTTCATTAGAGTAACCAGCCTCAGAAATCGGCAATTAACTGCACCTCAGATTGCAGCCCAAATAAATGCTTCACAGAGTTCAAGTAACAGACACATCTCAACATCAACTGATCAGAGGAGACTGCGTGAATCAGGCCTTCATGGTCAAATTGCTGCAAATAAACCACTACTAAAGGACACCAATAAGAAGAAGAGACTTGCTTGGGCCAAGAAACACGAGCAATGGACATTAGACCGGTGGAAATCTGTCCTTTGGTCTGAGATTTTTGGTTCCAACCGCCGTGTCTTTGTGAGACGCAGAGTAGGTGAACGGATGATCTCTGCATGTGTGATGGTGTGGGGGTGCTTTGCTGGTGACACTGTCGGTGATTTATTTAGAATTCAAGGCACACTTAACCAGCATGGCTACCACAGCATTCTGCAGCGATATGCCATCCCATCTGGTTTGTGCTTAGTGGGACTATCATTTGTTTTTCAACAGGACAATGACCCAAAACACACCTCCAGTGCTGCATCAGATGACCTGGCCTCCACAATCACCCGACCTCAACCCAATTGAGATGGTTTGGGATGAGTTGGACCGCAGAGTGAAGGAAAAGCAGCCAACAAGGGCTCAGCATTTGTGGGAACTCCTTAAAGACAGTTGGAAAAGCATTCCAGGTGACTACCTCATGACGCTGGTTGAGAGAATGTCAAGAGTGTGCAAAGCTGTCATCAAGGCAAAGGGTGGCTACTTTGAAGAATCTACATTCTAAAATATATTTTGATTTGTTTAACACTTTTTTGGTTACTACATGATTCCATATGTGTTCTTTCATAGTTTTGATGTCTTCACTATTATTCTACAATGTAGAAAATAGTAAAAATAAAGAAAAACCCTTGAATGAGTAGGTGTGTCCAAACTTTTGACTGGTACTGTACGTTGTCCTAAGAGTATGAGTCTCTTAAAAACGTGAAGAAGATTTGGCTTAGTCTCAATTTGAAGTTTGATACTGTTCCTTTCTTTTTCCCAGTTCCCAGATCACAGGGTAATGTGTTGAACTGGTGAGGTGAACGCTATTTGGAGAGGGCTTTTGTAATCCGTCGGCAACTACTGACTGAAAGTGAGCCTGAGCGACTCTCTGGTTGGTTATGAACCTGTTGCACTGTCAACCAAAGAGGAAAAAGCCAATGACAGGAGATTACAGTTTTTATTGTTTTCAGGGCAGGGCAGCTTGGCTGGCTGGCTGTCACGTTGCTGGAGGAAGATCAGTGATATTTCCCAAGCGTCTCTGAATTTTGTGTTTTTGTTCAAAACATCCCGTGTCAGGATGCCCAAGACGTCAGTGGATTACTGTAAGCTTGGCTCAGGTGACGTTGTCAGAGAGCGACAGGCATGAGGGTCCTCCATAACCTACCCTGTTTCAAACCACTCGCAGAGAAAAAAGGAAAAGTATCATATGGGGCCGCTCAGATCTTTTGACGATACTGCATTATATTCCACAGCTCATTCACAATCATCAAAGGCAGTCTTTAAACACTGCACTCAAAGATCTAATTTCTCAATTTCTCAGATGCATTACTGTGCCCTGATTACATATTTCAGGAGCTTTCTCAACCACAGGGGCTGTTAGAACGGGGCCAGTATCCTCCACTTGAATGTCTCCTTGAAAGTCCCCTAGAGAGCTGATATGACCTCTGTCAGGGGCTCTTTCTGATTTCGTTAATGCCACCGACAATACCAGGAGGCTATCATGCCAAACGTGTTTACATTTGAAATCAGATAGAGCATGGGAAGCCAGATAGACCCTGTGAGGGTTGCTTTGACAAACAGTGGAGGATCTCTCTTGTGGGGAGTGGATATTGTCGGCTATCTCCCGCTTCGATCGCAGGGCCTCCAACACCACGCACACACTGTTAAGAGACTGCACAATGAGCTATGTGCCCATATCTCAGAGAGATTGCATAAAGACAGCCTTGTGCTCTGCAATTTACTGCTGCAGAGCTCAGGTGCTTGTGCATGTCCCAACCAGAGGAACAACAAAAGTATGACTGACAGAATCTTGTGTCAGAAGATTTATGGACAAAGTGAGAGAGAGAGAGAAAGAGAGAGAGAGAGAGAGAGAGAGAGAGAGAGAGAGAGAGAGAGAGAGAGAGAGAGAGAGAGAGAGAGAGAGAGAGAGAGAGAGAGAGAGAGAGAGAGAGAGAGAGAGAGAGAAGCTTATGTCTCCTCCCCCTCTCACAAATTACTGTCTTTACTGGTGTCCTATGAGTGAAGTGCTTGAAACCAGCTAATTATTGTTCTTACAAACAGAGTCTGGTTTGTTTTGAATTAAGCATATATCCAATTCCTTTCAACTTTCATGCTGTGAAGTTGAGTCACCTCCCTTTACAATAGATGTATTTTTATACATGCCATACAAGTGAGCCCTTACAGAAAAAACACATGATTTCACATGTAGAAAATCACATGATTTCACATGAAATTTCACATGAGCAATCATTTGAAAACATGTGTTTTTGAAACACTTCACGTGATCACATTACAACATGTGTATTTTCATGTTATCACATTAACTTCACATAAAATCACGTGATCACATAAAAACTTGTTTTTTCAGAACACTTCACGTGAAATTCATGTTTTTTTTCATAAGGGTATGAAGACTACAGCTGCCATTTTTATAGAATTCAATTATTTTTCTAATCTGGTGAGTGGTACCAAAAGTGGTGAATTAACATAAAATAAGTTGAACTCTTGAGTTTTACATGTCAATATTAGTGATAAAACTCCATTCCTATCCTCTGCTTCATCAAATAGAAGCCAAAGACTCACTCATGTTAGATTCCATCAGGTGGGACCTGTTGACGGGCAATCTCATCACTATTCTAAACTGGTGATATTGAGGATGAATAATTGATAAGCGCTTTAGATGAATAATGAGTGATTTAGACACTGGGTGCTGGTTACAGCAGACTGAATGGCTGCCCTAGATAGAGAAGCCATGGCAAGCCCCCAGTACAACACAGAGAGTGAGCCAGACTACCAACTATACATCAGTCGCTACCTTCCAATCTCCAGGTAACACAGGTGCTACCCCTGGCATCAGTGTGTGTGTGTGTGTGTGTGTGTGTGTGTGTGTGTGTGTGTGTGTGTGTGTGTGTGTGTGTGTGTGTGTGTGTGTGTGTGTTTGTGTATTTGTAAACATTCATCTAAAGGGTACAAACCCTCCACTTCAGAGTGACATGGATATTACACCTGAATGTCTTGGCAGTGACCTAGCCGTGTTTATGGAGAAACACAGCTTAGCGTATAATTAGTATTGCAGTGATCTTCTAACTTGATGTAGGGTTTCTGGCTTATGCCGTGATATCAAAGAACATGAGGTTTTGGGTTGATGAAACGGTGTGTGTGTGGGGGGGGGGGTGGAGTGACTGTGTCTTCTGTTGTGGCGTAGATCTGACTGGGGTCACGCTGCAGGTGGAACACACATACACACACACACACACACACACACACACAGATCCAATGTGAAGTGTTTCTTTGGGTCACTGGATCTGACTAGTGGATAAGTGACAGTATGACTGTAACAGCACCTCATTTAGTCATTACTCACCATTAATGGATGCCGAACCATTAGGGGAGCTTTAACATAAGGACACCTCATTCACAGAGTCTACCCAAGCCTGAGATTCTCCACAGTCATTTAAAGGTTAGCTGAAGACATGACTAAGTGAGTGTGAATAGGTCTAAATAGATGACCCATATTAGATCCTCAGATATGTAAAGAGAGGGAGGCATTCTTTAGACACTGAGATAATGTCATGTGTGTCTTCAACACAAACCCTGGTTTAACTTTAACCAGGGCTGTTTAGCCAGCTGCCTTTTCTTATGCGGGACTCTGTTGAAGCAATATTATGAATGCTGGGAGGTTTTCTGTCAACCAAAAAGATGTCACAGTTACTACCCTCCTTCACTCCCATGTTCCTCTTCAGAGGTCATCAAAAGCAATATATTCCAGGGTCCTTTTAGTACAAGTACTTTTAGTTAGCCGGACCGTTATTTCGATCCCTGGGCCCGTATTCATAAAGCGTCTCAGAATAGAAGAATAGGAGTGCTGATCTAGGATCAGTTCCCCCCTATGCATTCATTTTTATCTAAAAGGCAAAACTGATCCGAGATCAGCACTCCTACTCTGAGATGCTTTACGAATGCGGCCCTGATAGAGAATATTACATCAGAAGAATATTTTATTTGGGAGAGAAAGAAGGGCCCTCACTATAGGAATGTGGTCTACTCAACATTGAGCTAGGGGCCAAATTCATACAAATTCATTGGGACCAACTTTTCCATTAACACCTTTCTCTCCGTGTTCTAGTTTTATATGGGGAGTGGAAGCGGGCGATTGTGGGCTTGAGCATCGTTAACATTTCCTTGACGTGTCGGCCGGCATCTCCTGGAGACTGCCTCACATTTTCTGGGGCGCAGAGGGAGTTGCTGTAGCAACTAGCGGCTTTAAGAGTGAATGAAGCAGATGTGCTAGTCATCTATCACCAGACAGCTCCAACTCCTCCCTGCCTGAGCAAGTCATCACCACCGTGACAGCCAGCCCGACCAGCCTCATCAATTACACCAACACCCTACCATTAGAGCACAAACGCTTTTCTCCTCCGTTACATTCAACCACTTCCTTCCCAGTCTGCGGGGCCAAGAGGGGCCCTCAATTAAGCCTGAATAACTTTGCCCCCTCTTTCCAAGAATGTATTTATTTGTTTTCCGCTGCTTACTTCACGGATTGCAACCATAGGGTGAACTATTTCAGTGATTGATTTAACTCAAGGCATGTAGGACTACCCATGACCGCCATATGAAATCTATGTTCTTTTAGCTTCATTGTCTTTAGTAGACAATAGCTTGCTCAATGTGGCATGTTGTAGCCTAATGGCAGCATTAAACTGTCATACAATACAATCAACTTAAAGTCCAAGTAATAAACCCCATTGTTAATGAATGTGTAGTTAACATGTAATTAATATGTAATAACAGTGTGTTTTAGAGACCGGGCTAGATTCAGGCTGCAAATCAGAACCAACTTGAGGTGGCAGGTAGCTTAGTGGTTAAGAGCGTTGTGCCAGTAACCGAAAGGTTGCTGGTTCTAATCCCCGAGCCGACTAGGTGAAAGATCTGCCGATGTGCCCTTGAGCAAGGCACTTAACCCTAATTGCTCCTGTAAGTCGCTCTGGATACGAGCGTCTGCTAAATGACTAAAATGTAAATGTAATGCAAGTTAGGGTTGGTAGTGAAATGAAACCCTCAGAGTCGTGGTTTGTTAGTCTTATCCTGTTCCTGTATTCCAACCATAGCAGTCATGAAATGCAGTAAACAGAGCAGTTTGAACACAGCCATATAGTCACAGGGATAAACTCATGGTTCCAATCACATACAGTATACAACAATGGCAGTGAAGTGACAGCAGTGGCGAACACAAGATCACACATTTTTCCAGAGGGATAAAGAGGGAAGAGCTTGAAATTGAATTATGGCAGAAGAAATAGTATAAATAAGACATTCATATAAAAATAGGCTTTAACAAAATATACTCTCTTTACCAGTATTTACCAAAAAGAGTGTCTGGTTGAATATGTCTTGTTAAATGTAGTCAGCTTGAGGTGAGCGTTGTCATTTAACACAGGCAGTAAGTAGTGTTGATGCCCTTAGACCACAGTGAGGGATTCTCCAGACTAGCAGCAAACAGAAGGAAGACTAAGGCCACATCTGAAATGGCACCCTATTCCCCATATAGTGCACTACTTTTGGCCACTATAAAGGGAATAGGGTACGATTTCAGATTAGCCCAAACTCATGAGAAAGTCAATGTCAGTAGCCTATTACCAGCCTAACCTAGAAATATGAGGGACATAATATCCCACAAAGGAAAATTCCAGGCTGACTCAATTCCAGTGTTTGATTGCAACAAACAAAACAATAACACCAACTCTAATTGGGGGAAGCACCCATCATCTACACAATTACGACTTGCTCCATAATGGACAAAATCAGTAGTTTCTTTATAAAATAAATTAATATTATTTTTTTGTCTCTAAATACAGTGTGTTAAATATTCCAGATGATTCTTTAATTTCATTTGTGCATAGCATGTCCTATTGAGCTACAGGTACAGAGAACTACAGTAGTAGCAAAGTCCAGCATTATATCCAGCATTGATTCATGGTGAGCGTTGGGGAATCCATTAGCTCTACAGTCAACAGTAAGTAGCTAGTACACATCCATCCAGGTAGGCAGGCAGGTAGGCAGCTCAGTGTCTTATAGTTCATGTCCTGAGGCTGTCCCATCCTGGCTTCCAAGACACAGTGTTTCCCTTTATGGTGATATGTTGCACCATTGCACACAGCTCCTTATGTCACCAGTGAATGCAGGCATCCCAGTACATGTACGTTGAGAGGGGAGGAGGAGCATTGTGTGCAAACAAAATCGCTGTTGTTCCATCTTCCGCTTATAGTTCCTCAATGTCTATTGCTGCAAAAACAGCATCTATCCATTAGTAAAGAAATGTCCACTATGCACACACATACAAAACACACACACATCTGACGGTCCAATAAATATTGTCATTTGCAGGTGTACACCTCTGTCCTCTCGCTGCAGGTGTTGCACTTGACGTAGCAGCACCACAGGAACTTGCAGTTGCACTGCCACACGCGGGAGTACTGGTGTGTGTTGTACCCCCGTCCGCAGCACATCAGGTCACAGTCGCTGATCTGCTGCATAACAGTCTTATTACACACCCGGCCCTGCGTCCCCACACTGCCCGTCATCGGGTCCGCTTCGCAGTAATTAGGGGACTTCTCCATGTACACCAGGTCTGTGTCCATGGGTTTCCGGTAGGAGTAGAGCTTCTTGATCTTGAGGAATTTGGGCCGCTTGTTGCGGCTGGCTTTGACTGGTTCCACGTGCACAGCATGGGCATACTTCTCTTTGAGAATGTAGCCGAGCTCGCGGAACTTGGGAAGTGTCGTCCAGCAGGTTTTGGTGGTGCAGGAGCCCGAAACACCGTGACACTTGCATTCCAGATGCATGTTCTTCTCCAGAATCTAGACACACAAACAACCGGGAAAGAGGTTACCTTTACAGACCTTGCAAACAATCTGCTGAAGGTTATATTACTATTTATGAGCAAGTCACTGCAAAAGAAAAGCATCTGCAAACATACCATACTATTATGCATATAATTAACTTATAATGCATGATAATGCCCCCAATGGTTTCATATGTTTATTGTGATAATAACCAGAAAATTATCCCTCATTGGAGGTTGAAGTCAATTATAGGCCTACATGGTCTGATTGTTGCAACCCCGTTGAAAACAACAACATTGCACAGTGACACACTCTGGCACTCAGGTATGTTAAAGTCTAGGAGGTGGGTAACATTGTATGCCACAGTGCAGCATTAGATCAGCAACAACCTACTTGTGAGGGTTGAATACAACAGCCCTTTAGAAAACAGTAGCTTTATACAGACTGTACACAGAAGCCATAATGCTGGATCAGGTTACAGTCTCCTCGTGTGTAGTCACAACACAACACAGTAAGGTCAGGAGTGACTGCACAAGCTGCTGAATGATGTGGATATTACTGTTAAAGCCTGCTCCGATGACTATTACAAGTGTCTGCAGTGACATACTTGAAAAGGCACAGTCAACACTATAGCTACACTATTTGTCCCAATTCCTTGAACTAAAATGGATGGGGAGCTTGTTTGGCATTCTACTATCTTCATACTAGGATAGATAGAGATTTTGAGAGTTCCCGCAATCAATGACAAGTGAAAAACCTTCAATTATGTCGTATAAGAAAAATGTATATGGATTTTCCTTTTCCACAAATGCAATTTGATTCTAGAATCAATAAAACAATTTGTATTTTAGTGCCTTGTACTGGAAATGCATACAAATGCAGTTAGCTTTCCGTGGTATACCAGACAACACTTGGATCCCAGCTCCTAATCCATCAGTAGCCTTGTGACCAACACTTGTGACAGGCTTTGTCTGGTCATATTGGACCTGGGGGCTGTGAACTGCGCTCCTTCTCAATGTCACTGCGTTGATTAGCATAAATAAAGGGGGGGATAACTATCAAAACAGAGAGGCCATTTATTACCAAGGAGACGGAAAAAAGAAAAAGCCCAACTGATAATCTGAATCCACGAGTGTAGCCTGTTTCCCTGTGAGAGGCAATTTAGCTGTCTAGATAAGCGGGGCTGAATTCAGGCCCCACACAGAAAGGCAACAGTGAGCTGCTGAGCACAATGTGTGAGTGGAGGCTTTTCAGTCTGTCTGGGTACGTGTTGGTGGTTTGAATCAGGCCTCTGTGGCACAGAGAGAGGAGAGAGGGGTAAGGCTTGACTCTGGAGGGAGAGGTGCTTCTTTCCTCTTCACTAACTCCAGTGTACTGCTAAAGAGCCTCGCCCCAAGTTGTTTGGTACAATTATTCCGCTCATTCTTTGACCTCCAGACTTGCTGGAGTCTCGGAGCTGATCTCCTATTTGCTGCAGCCATGGATGCACAGGAGCCTTGATCTGAGAATGTGAACAGTCCCTAGTCCTTGATACATCTTGGTTGTTTCTAGGGATTTGCCACGATGTGAGTCATTGACAGACTACAAACCCAATAAAACAGCAGGTGTATCACACAAGTTAACATAAAGTCTCTGTTAGGCAGGTAACTGCTGCCATGAGACATAGTGATACAGTAGATATGATTATATGACGTTGGGAGAGGTTATGGACAATACTAAGTACCACACAGCAACCCGTGGCAGAAGACTATTACACATGATAAGCGCTTGGCTCTAGGACATCAGACAAACCAAGGAATTTAGGAATTGTGATAAACATGAAGTAACTGTATCCCAACAGTGCAGATCATAGGGGAGCAGGCGAATTCCTTTTTGTACAGTGTCAATCTGTTTTCAGCCCAGAGATCTGGGTCGTAATCAAACCCTGCCACTTAAACTGCTCTTCCCCTCTAAAAGCTTCCCTTTATTTCACTGCCTGTTTAATCTTGGCCCCAATGCCCAGATCCTTGGCAAGGTCCAGCCGCTCCTAAGCATGGCGGAGACTACTAAATCACAACAACCATGGTTACTGAGGCTTAGCCTGTATTCGGTAGGCCCTGTAGTTAACCAACACTTTGGTCTAAGATTTAGATTCAGTCTTTACTTTACTCTTCTCTTACTTTCACGTAATTTTAGGTGCAGTTGCAGGTTGCAAGTGACATCATCTCAAGCAACTTTGCTGTTACATGAAGCAACTCAAACCTGATTACAATTGCATGTAACAGCCAATCAGATTGAGGCTGCTTGTTTGAGAATTCTAATCTCACCCCATGTCATCTGCTGCATTACATCTTGGTTTCACAAATAATTTGTTTATCCAACGTTTGGTTATTGTAACAGCAAGGATATAGAAGAAATGCAGCCTGTACAATTTACCTAACTAGCCAAAATGACATTGCAAACACAAACACAGCTAGCTAGCTAGCTAGGAACAAGCTAACCAAGCTAGCAAGGAACTAAGCTAGCTAGCACAGTTCATGGGGGACAATTTCAGTTGAAACTGGTCAGGGAGAGGTTAGGGTTCACTTAAATATTCTGTCAACTCTGATCGCGGGTTGTGCTGCACAGCACTGACAACTGGGTCGGAATTCCGAACCTTCGAATGGATCATGTGACATATAAGAGAATAAAGCATATAAGAGAATAAAGCAATGCATCCAAAATAATCTATTTTAGTTTTCTTACCACAAAAAGTGGTATTTTTTGTTGTTGAGTGAACTACCCCCAGATTTTGCTGTATTTAACCTTTTTTTTTTTTTATGGTCCTGCATCTTTCCCACAACCTAATGAAATATTCCGGGATCCAGTTTAGGTTTGCTGGGATGAAATTTGTACCCTCTAAAATCCTTCCCTATGGAGAGAGAAAAAGGAAGTGGCGTGGTCACGTACCTTGCGTCCCACTTCATTGTTGTGCAGGTTCATGAGAGACCTGGCGTTCTGTTTGACCTCTCTGGCGTCAACGAACACCTTGGAGAAGCCCAGGCCGTAGCTGATGTCTGCTGAACAGCCGCCCCACTTCCAGCCCTGGCCTTTACTGTAGAAACCCTGCTTCTCCGTGTCACAGCTGCAGTCACTCAGGTTCCCCTGAGTACAGGCTGCAGTGATGGCGTGGGCAACGCCGGCCGCGATGATGGCGTAGGTGAACGCAGCCTCTTTACTGCCTAGGAGAGAACACAGATGGGACTTAGTATTTCACTGACTTGTGCTTAATCGTTTTAATGTGTAAACTGGTGTGATATCTGGGAGATATCAGATATCTGGGAGAATTAATATTTTTGCATGGTGCTACAGCTGTATGTTTCATAACTTGATAAATGACACAGGGATCTGGACACAGGAAATCTGGATTTCCATTACATACTTCCGTCTACATGGTGTATATCAAATATATTATTTTTGTTAAATTTTTTTAGTCATTTAGCAGACATATACTGTATACTGTATGTTGAAAATAGCAACTTGAGAGCAGTTTAACCATTAAGTGTCAGTGCTTATAACAGAATCTTTGTCAGACCAACCAGTCAAGGACTACAGTCATCTGAAAACTGACCTGGAAACTGGCCTGCCTTTGAACCAAAATGGCTGTGAGCTTCCTAGTCAATAAAGCAGTATGAATGAAAGGGCTGTGGAGAAGGAAGAGCTATTGATCCGATCAGAGCCTGGTACGCTCTGTGTATTCTTGCAGGGAGGATCTTGATTCAAAGGTTATCTCTCCCAGGTCCACCGAAGAAATCATTTACGCACACTGGGATGTTTGAATTATCAGCAAATAATTAAAGGTTAACCTGTCATGATTTAAAGAGTGAGCTTCTTGTTAGAAGTTCTTAGTCATAGCATCTATTTTAAGGTCCAACAGGTAAATAGGGAAGTGGGAAACTGGCTTATACCAATACCAATTTTTACTGTAAAGTGCATCCATGTGCCATTTTCCAATGTGTTTGTTTAGTTTAATGTTATCTCCTGACGCAAACAAATGGGTTGCAGTTATCAATATTAATCGTATTATTAACCAAATAGGAATTCTGTGTATGCATGCATATAGAGTGAAATACCTGCATCTGCAGTTCGGTATATACAAACAACCAGCTACTGATGGCAATATCCATCATATCTATGTAAACAAACTACTCCACATTTCTTCAAAACAAACATGATACCTTCCTCTGTACTTCCTGGTGAACCCAGATTCACTAGGTGCTGCTGCCCTGTTTTTGATAAACTTCTTTGATCTGTGCCCTTGCCATTGAAAGAAAACCTCACATTGAGGCATCAATTATGTGGAAGTTTTTATAGATTCGATGGGCCCCGAGCCAAAAAAGAAGGTGTGCCTGGCAGTCAGTTCTAACTGCTCCGTTGTACATTTTTCCCCAGGAGTTCCTTGTGCATTTGTTCAAAACAAAGGATGGTAGGAATTCTTCAGTACTTTGTCATGAGACCTGAGTGGAAAGACCTAAAAGCAACGGAATCAACGCTTTATGCTGTTTGAAGTGAGTAAATAGTAAGAGCCATATGCAAATTGATTATGATTACTCTCATTGCACCAAGTGTAGAATAGTCTCTTTTAATTAAGTCATATCAAATGTTATTTTGGTTTTCACTGTACATATGCATGTTGGTTGATCTGGAATGCACAAAATACATTAGATGCACCTTGCGCCCCTGCAAACATAAACCCTTTCTTAGGCTGCCACAAGCGAGAGCTTGCAAGCTCCACCACACTCACGCTAGACATCAACAATGGCATTCATTTCTAACCTCTATTCTGATCAGTGAAACCAATCTATTTTGCATGGTTGTCCATGCCAGACTCTTCAATGTCTTAAACCCCTCATTCAGGAAGAAAACATATTGTGAAAGACAACCGCTTTCACTTGAACAGCAGAAGAGGATTATGCCCTTCACACTAACAGCTGTAAAGATAGCAAAGAGCTTTTCATAGTGCAAACCAATAATATTATGAACCCCCATTGAATGCACTAGTTGTGGATTTATAGTAAGACATTGTATGAAGGGAAATAAGAGATAAGGAGATAACAAGCAGCTATACTCTAGTCTAGCTGCTTGATGGTTAAAACACCCACAGTTTTCTATTACAATGCTATTAGCTATATATTGTGTGTGACTCTACTGAACAGCCCAAATCGAGGTTGGGATAGGATAAGATCCTAGATTATGTTCTAGTTGCTACCTGAATATGCAACAATCTGGTGAGTACCAACCACAGAATCTGCACAGATTAGCCATCTCCTGAATATTTGATCACACAGGGATCAACATCAGCTGTTGTGTTATTCAGAGTAACTGTAACTGTAGTCAGTATAGTGAGAATATTATGCAATATTATGCACAGAAGAATACCCCAAGAAGTCCTTCAGACAACTTCAGGATATGTGTGATAGGCACAACATGGAAACGTTTTGAAGCAGAAAAACCAAAACTGAAAATGTTTCTTCAAAAAGTTCAGCTTCCAGTCTACCAGCCATGAACCTGCACCTACTGTAGGCCATCCCTCTGTCCCCAAAGACATCCAAGACATCCATCAATGCTGTGAAACCTATTGTCTAACCAGGTAGCTACAGTACTTCATTTGAACCTTTCCATTCTTTCATTCCTCCCCTGTGTATGTCCAGTGCAGTATTTTAAGCTTTTATTCCACTGTACTTTCCATCTATTGTAACTTATACCCGTGGTAAGATCGCCTTCTTTACAGTGAGAGCCACAGCACCCAGTGACAGAGGATAAAGAGCAGTGAATATGTGCCTCGGGAGACTACACTGACCTGAAAAGACAGGCTGTCAATGTTCACAAGAGCTTTGTTACTGTGCTGGCTTCTGATACCTTCTGGACTCGTTTAGTTCCCCTCCTTTCTCTCACACGCTGTCTCTATCTTGAAAGACCAGTGTAAGACTTTAGAGATGTAAATTGCACAGCTTCAGCCTGTCCACCAATCATGAGCATTAACGTTTTGGGGAAAAGTTGTATGCTGTTACAAGTTCCCTGTCGATACTTCTAGTATATAGCCTTTGGGAAACGTTTTTAAATCTCTAATCGAACTATTGTAATTGCCACAGCATGATGTTCTCAAATGAACCGCAATAACCTTTCTCTAAAGTCTGTCCATGTTATCAACGCACACGTAATGTGTCATCCGTAAATGACACTCTGAAAAGCTAGGAACGATTTGTGTCAACTCTCATTGGAACAGATATGCAGGCTCTCAAAAAGATACGGGCCATTTGGCTGCATGCGCCACAGTGCGCTATTGACGCACAATGAACCTTCAGGCCTATATAAACACGGGGACATTTTCAGTGATGAAATTACATTTCAAAATATTCTAACCAAACTTTAATTGATTTGCAACATACCCACTTTCAACTCTTTTCCGAAGACCGTCCTCTCTCCAAGCGCAGAGCAGTTCCAGCGCCCATTTTTGAACTGAAACTGACACTCGTTTATCCCCATTTGTGCTCCCTCTCCGATGACGATAATGGCATCCGGGCGACTCTGACAGATTATCCGCTGTCTGGGAGCCAAACCGGGAATCTTGTTACAGATTATACTCGCACCTAGCGCGACCACCGATGAAAAGCCACTGTAAGGGTATAATAGTTAGACATTGAATGACATATTTTTTTTATCCATCTAACAATGGCATATTGTAGTTTTGGGGTTATTTAGAGAGAATGTACTGACTGCCAGATAGCCTTTAGGACTTTGAAAACCATGTTTACATTCATACAATTTTAACGCGCATTTATTGTTTTCCGTATCTAGTGGAGGTTATATAAAACAATAAGGGCTGTAGAAATACGAGAGATATTTAAGAGGTGATGACATGGTTTCTCTTCAACTCAATTAACCTGTCTTTGAGTGAAATACAAGTGTGTTACAAAATATGAAGGATAAATCTGAAGCCATCTCTAATTTATACATTTACCCGGAATTCATGTATTTGATGTGTAGCCTATAGACAGGCAAAGAGGTCAGAATCAACCTTTTGTCAGGTGGTTTCTAACTGTAAAAACTCAAACTCTATATACTTTTTAGAACAGAATAATGAAACTATCAGAACTGATGACGGGTCAATGTCAAACAAGCAATGAACATAGCTTAGTTAGATGAATAATTAGAATAATTTAAATACAGTTTAATTTATAGAAATGTAGGCTATGTCTATTCAAACAAACTTGACATCCGAATCTTTCTGTTATAGGCTACTCTTATGTTTTCTATTCTGATATTTAGGAACATGGGCTACCTAATGAACATGCCAATGACAAACTCACCCGATTTTCAAATAGACAATCCCAAGGCAAAGCAAAACCCGAAAAATCCAGCGTCTAGTTTTCCGACTCATGGTGCTTCCACTCTCAGCTTCATACAGTGTGTAAGAGAAAGCGATGTTCTCCGATAGTCACTGTCCTAGTTATCCAAAGTTACTTCAAGTCGGTACAAACGAATATCCCCAATAGATAGGCCTATTATTTTATATAATAGGCTAGTCTTAGCTGTAGGCTAATACTATCCGTAAACTCCCCTACGTGGCCCCTTTGCTGTGCCGTTTTATCATTGCTAAGGTGTCACAGGTAAAACTGAGGATGAGCAAGTGCTGTGGTGCGATTATCTCCTTCTCACGGTTTCTTTGCTACCCGCAGGATCTATATAGGCTATCTGGCTCATCTATCTGGGGCGTGTTCAGAGAAGTCATGGCATGGGGCCCTACTCTGGAATCCTGCCTGTGCTGAATCTCTCCACAACCATTCCAGTTGTGTCAATTCACCTGCTCATTAATTGATAGGCCTACAGCCTTAACGTTCTAATAAAAACCAACACACGCAGTGGATAGTGCTGGTTGTCAATATTGTCGTATGATTATCATTGAATAATACTTTGAAGTCTGTAACTTCAAAAACTATTTGACATTTTCTGTCTATTTTGTATTTTTTTCCCCCTACTTCAAAAATACATTGTATGGGTTTGAACCTAATCTAGGCCTAAGCAATATACTGTACTTGATGCACGCATGTAACTCGAACTGCCGCGCAAAAAACTCCAATTGAATTGAATGCATCAAATTTCATTGCACTCACTTGATAAATTGTTCACATAACCTACTTGCCATTAAAAAATGCCATCAAATGGTCACCTTTATATATAGTATGTTGACACAACATTTCTACATGATTTGCTTAGCTGTGAAATCTCCTTCATCTTCTCCTTCATCTTGTGTGCAGTGCGTCTACTCTTTGCGTTTCTGTTTTGGAGACGTTTGTACCCTTTATAATAGCGCCATCTGCAGACAAATAAGTATTGGTAGTATTGAAAAAATAAAGAAGAACGGAAATTATTTTTGTCCTTTCAGCCTCCCCGTAGCCAATGTAGAAATTGTTGACTAAATGTTGATGTTGCGCTGAAATTATAGTCCTACTTCACAGCCAGCAATACAGCACAGCTGTAAAAAGTATAAATGGATTATCATCCTTACCTAACTAATGATTGCCTGATTCACATTTTCTCGTTTTTTCAAGAAGATGATTTAATTCGAGCATCAATTGTCTGTAAGGTAAGAGAGTCACAATAAACTTGCGGAAGTAGAAATTGAGGTTCTGTAAAACAGTTTTGAATATATTCTTTATTTTCTGTTATAATGTTCCACATATTGTTGTTCTTTTGTCAAGCGGTTGCTTTACTTTGAAACATCATGTTATTATTAGTTTGTAATATATGTTGATAGATTTATTTCAACAACTGTACTGGTGTGTGAGCCTATTTTAACAACCCCATACCTTCTGCCTTTTTATCTAGGAATGGCAAGAAGCAGCCGAAACACCTTGGTTGTGGCGGTGAGTTTGACGGATTTTATCCACTGATCAGTTTTACTTACCCATCTCAGAATGAATAATATACTGTGTGGGGAGAAGGGGTGGGTTTGATGCGGTTGGTTTAGATATGGGCGAGGGCGGGAGTGTAGGTGGGACACACACACACACACAAACATTTGCATAGCTTATTCACCAGACATTTACATAGCTTATTCACCATTGTTTCTTGGCATGTTTTTGACAATGTGGTCAGCTGCATCATATTTAAAGTATATTCTATTTAACACCTATATTATAATAATAATAATAATAATAACAGTATATTAATGCTATTAATCTATGCCCGCAGAGAAATGTGTCTGCAGCGTTGGGGTTTCTGTAACATTGCTGTGCTGGGCTCTGAACATGGGAAGCAGGCTTGGAAGAGCTACTTCCTGCGTCGCTCTCACCTGGAGCAGAAGATGACCAAGGGCAGGTCCGGTGGGGACTACACCTGTAAAAGCCTGAGGGGACACACAAGTGAGCATACAGTCTTTCTCTTTCTTTAGAAAGGATGGAACTGTCTATGGAAGCAGTATTTAGACAGCTGTATGGTCTACAACATCTATATCTTCCAGGTAGGGTGGTTGGGTGTGTGTACCTGTCAGGGAACTCTCTCCAGCTCTCTGACTTCTGGAGCTGCACCCCTACTGTCTGCAGTTCATCCTTGGATGGTACAGTCCGTGCCTGGGACGTCCAGCAGGTGAAAACAATACTGCCCTTTTATACTTATTATGAGGCTTTATTTACAAGGCTTCAGAGCACTTTGCATTGTATGTAGGCTACTCATCCTACCCACCACCAAGGTGTAGCACCCACTTCAGTAGCCATATTATATGGTCTACTGGTCTACACAAAGAAGGATTTGCGGTTAGCACTTAGGAAATTGTGTTTCCTTTTCCCCTTTAACCAGGGGGTGCAGCTGTGGTGCAGCCCTGTTCAGAGTCCTCTGACTGGGATGGTAGCTGATGGCAGGCAGGGCGGGGTCATCACGTCAGATTCCACAGGGCTGCTCAAAGCCTGGGATGGTCAGAGTGGACAGGAGATATCCTTCTACTCCTCAGCATCCCCACAGTGCACCTTGCTGACCTACAGTATGGATGGCAGCTCTTTTCTCTCAGTGAGTACCCAAACACAAGTCTGGTTGGTTGCCAGATCAATATCTGACTGACACATAATATATTTTTTTTTTATTTTCACCAGGTGGGGACCAGTCAAGGCTCTGTCCATACTCTGTCTAGCCCCTCACTGTCAAAGCTGTCCAGTCTGGTGGTATGTGACACATTCAAAGTCAACCTACTCCTGGCATCGCCAGACAAGAAATGGATCCTAGCTGGAACTAAAGGGAATATGGATATGAGCCCAAAGGTAATTGTAACAATTGACATGTTCGTCTGTAAGAACTATCATGGATCTCAGAAGTCCTGAAAGTTAGTAATGTTTAATCTTTGTTAAAATTAAATAGAAATCAACAATGTGTATTGTGTTGTTTGACTGGCAGGTGGTGTCCAGTCAGAGTGTGACGAGTCCCTCTGAGGAGGAGGATCCTCTGTGCCAGTGTCTGCCTGTCTCAGGCTGCAGTGCTGCTACCTTCCTGCCCTCCCTGCCGGCAAGACTGGCCACGGTCCACTGCAAGGACCACTCACACACGCATCACAACAAGGTCCTCTCTGTGTTTGACATCATCATAAAAAAGACCCGATTCAAGTCAGAGATCCAGGGTAAAGTGTCAAGTTGAGACATTTAATATCTTCATCTATTTAGATTCTAATTACCTGTTACGTTAGCAAGCTTATCCCCATGTGCCATTTTGTCAGTTGTATTTTTGTGGTTATGTTAGAAATTGAGGTTTGGCCTAACTTTCACAGATGTTCTCCTATTTCAGTTGAGCAGGTGGAGAAATTTGAGTTGGTATTTGAGGGCAGGACCTCGGATATCCTTCTGGAGGGGAAGGGAAGCAGCACTCTGGTTATAGCTGCTCACAGAGAGCTGAAGGTCTATACTGTGAAAGGAGAACTCATCTGTAGCTTCAAGGACCATACTGAACCTATCTGCTCTATTTGTGTGGTATGCTTTTCACTCATATTTATTGTGCGTATGTACTACTGATGATAGTAATTACGGATTGGAATGTATTTATTGGAGCTCAAAGCGCTATACATAGTATGGGGAAAACTGCAGTGTTCTAGATAATGATATTTTCCCCTTGATTTATTTTTTAAATAGTTTGGCCCTTATTTAGGAGAATATCCATTGGGATAGAAATCTTGTGGTAAGAGTGTGTGGGAATTTATGTTTAAGTTTATATGGTGCTTCGGGGAAAGACTGTCCATGGAATTTATCCTAAAAGTGAGCGTTTTCTTTCAGGATAGTTTCCGTGTAGTCACTGCTTCTCGGGACCTATCCTTAAGAGTGCTGACTTGGAAAACTGACAGAGACAAAGGGCTCACCCTGGAAAGTCGATACCACTTACTGGGAGGCTCTCACTCCATGTCCAGGTACAGAAAGACATTTCCATCCGTTAAGGAAACAAATAGTACATTCTGGCTCTGTATGTAAAGTTGGATTGATGTACTGTAGTGATGAACTGATGTACATTTCATGTCTTGTGTTGACAGAGGGTTCAGTAATGTGGTCTGTGATTACTCAACCATTGTGGCCTCAGTGGAAGCAGTGGATGGGAAGGATGTCCTGAAGGCCTACTCTTTCAACTCCTGAGCAACACTGCCCTCTAGGAGGACTTCGCAGGTACTACAGCAGTTTGCATCAGTCACATAAATTCATTGTAATAATAATAATAAAAATAATATGCCATTTAGCAGACATTGTGCATGTTTATGAGTAGTTTAATTACTGATGTTGTGCCTTGCCTTTCCAAACCCTCTGTTTATGGAATAGACATTGTAATCAAGAGTTATCGCAGATTTGTTGATATGTTATGCGAAACATGCACATGCAAGTATGACGGGGAAAAACATGCAGTTTACTGTGAAAGGATACTTTATTTTTGTGTAATAACACATTTCTGTACAGGAATTAACTGAGCTGGCTTTATGTGGAGCTAAGGTATTTACATTCCTGTGTTGGCTGTTACATGTTCAATATAACCTACGTTTTTAGGGCATATACTGTAACAAATACTCTACCTTGATCTGCTTAACACAACCAAACCGTCAATTTAATTTAAACTCTCAAATAAACTGCATTTTCTTGGGTCTGCATTGGAACTGTACAATACTGAGGTAATCAATGAAAAGTGATCTTTCATATACAATACACTTACTGTACAATAACAAAATATTGAAAACAGTAGATTCAAAACTATCCAAACTGCGCAGAAAGGCACAACATAATTGTTCATATAGCAAGGGATGGTCTGGAACAGAATACAGCAGGTTTATGAGATCAGCACAGTAGGGATGGGCGCCATATCTGGTAGCTCATCCTCCTCTATGGCTATAAACCTCATGTCGTGTAGGACCAGCCTGAGGATCTCTGTCATGGCCGGATACACCGCTGAGCCTTTTCCCATCTGTGGAGAGTCAGAACGGTTGAGATACCTAATGCTAAAAAAAAATTGAACTGTGCCGCAATTAAAAAGGAGAACCCTACATCATCTAGTATTGTACCTTTGTAAAAGCCTTGATGGTGCGCTCCAGGAAAGCAGACTCCACCTCCTCTGGTATGGTGAGAACATGAGCCATACAGTCCAGAATGCACACCAACATCTCCCTGGGAGCCTGGAGGGGATGTGGTTGAATAGAATATACGTTTTTTTTATTTGAATGAAGAGCAACTGTGGGTGTTAAGTGCCTTGCACAACAGCAGGAGATGGTACATGGGATCAGAGAGCAGCAGCCTTTTAGCTGACAGTTCCATTCCCATTTTGTGTTGCCTGGCCCAAGGCTCGAACCAGCAACCTTCCAGCTGCTGGTTGGCCTCTCTAACATCTAGGCTATTGCCGCCCCAAATGAGCGGGTTACCTGAACAGAAGTAGTCAGTAGACATTCATTTCATACAGTATGGAGCTATTCCAAGTTTTCTGTTGTAAATCTGTCATGTACAGTAGGATTGGGTCCAGAGTGAGAAGCGCTGATGTGGCTCCTGTTTGGCTCAGTTGGTAGAGCATGGCACTTGCAATGCCAGGGTTGTGGGTTCGATTCCCACGGGGGACCAGTACGAACAAATATGAAAAAGTATACACTCACTACTGTAAGTCGCTCTGGATAAGAGCGTCTGCTAAGTGACAAAAATGTCAAATGTAAATGTAATGGCCTACAGTAAGTGCTGCTGACCTGGTCCAGTGGATTGAAGACAGCCTCTGGGTTTGCCGGGTCACTGTTGTTATGGTCCAGTTTCTGTACATCCTTGATGGAGATGACTGGCTCCTTCAGCTGCTCCAGCCAGGTCCACATCAGCCCAGACAGCACAAACGGGTCCTTCTCCAATGTACACAGCCTCTCCCATGCCCCTCCCATGTTCAACTCTGACTGCAAAAACACATAAAATAGACAATCAGTGTCACCCAAGCCAACATTAAGTGTAGTGGTGCTAATAATCTAACGGCACTCCAGTATTGAAAATGGAAAGTCAAACCTCTATGAATTTCCTTTGTCTTCCCTAATGTACAAAAGTAGTCAGATATTGTTCAGATAAACAGGATTTGTCAATTGTGCTATGCCACTGTATTACTACCACCACACGTCTGACTAGACTATTTCAATATATTGTATGTACAGTATTCCAAAAGGTAGATACAGTATTTAAAAAACAATGGGATTTAATATGACGTTTCTACCTGCCAGGCTTGTAGTCTCTCCCTGTGCTCCTCCTCTCCATCCAGCTCCAGATCCACAGCCAGAGCCTGGGCCACCAGCAGCCGCCTGGCCTCCTTGGACAGCTCTGTCTGGATGGTGATGAAGGGCACCTCTGACTCCTCTATCTGAGACACCTGGGACGCATCCCCATTGTTGGCTAACTTGTCCCTCTGCTCCTCCTTCCACCTAAACAACATGCTGCCATACCCTTTCTTCACGGGGTTGCACTCGGACTCGCTGCGCTGGCAGGCTTTCTGTGTCTTCTTTAGGAGCGGTGATCCCTCCGCAAGGCTCTTCTGCTCCCAGAGGGATCCATCTTGGGAGCTGCCTGTGGCCGGGGTCCTAGGCAGGGAGTTCAGGGAGGGAGAACAGGCCACAGACACGTTGCAAGCGGACAGCGAGTTAGAGAAAGGTAGGGTCGGCAGGTTGAGCTCAGAGCCCAGCCTCCGCAGGTCTGACTCGCTGTAGCTCAGGCTCTTGCGGTGGTAGAACAGGGGCGGTTCGTTGGCGTGCCGGGGTTTGGTTGGGGGTCCCGGTAAACGGGGCTGCCCTCCCATACCGCCTCCCCCGAAGCTGCCCTTGGTGAATCCAAAGTCGCGATAGCGCTCAAACTCCATCTCCTCCTCGGCCGTCATGTCAGAGACGTCCAGCATATCCTCCTCGATGACCTGCCGGTTCTCAGCGATGTCCAACAACAGCTTGCAGATCACCTGGATGATCTTGGGCAGGTGCCTGAGCTCCCGGCGCTCATAGCCATGCAGCATGTGTCCCTGGCGGGTCAGGAACTGGGACAGGGTGATGGGGTTAGTCCTGGGCTCAGTGCAGGAGAAAATACTCCTGACAGGGACAAGGAACTGGGCAAACTCCCGCACACAATACAGCTGACCTCTGGTCTGGATGGAGTTGGGTCGTTGGGAACGTACAAACACGATGGCCTGGTCAGCGGTCATCCTGGTGGTGAAAACCAGGTAACACGCTAACAACACGCCTGATGGAAGACAATGGCAAAACCATCAGTGAGAGGGTCAGTCATGTGACCACAAAGCATAATCATTTGATTAATAATAACACTTTTTTGTCCTATACATTACCTGTTCTTCCCAGACCAGCATGACAGTGGACAGCCATTTTCCCCTCCTGCATCGCAAAGGACATGACCTTCACCATGTCCAGGATAGATGTGAGGGAGGCCACCCCGTAGTCATTCCAACCAAAGTTGTAGAAATATACTGGAATGTAAGGACAGTCAATATTTAACCATTCCCACAGTAAATTTGTAGAGGAACTGTCATAGACTTACTGTTGTTCTCCATGAAGACCTCAGGTCGGTAGGAGAATCCACTCTCTGGTTCCAGTGCATTGGGACCACAGCTGGCGTGTTCCCCAGGTCTCTGCAGGTTTATCACTGTCTTCAGGCCACATCTACACACACACACACACACGCAGGCACACACACACACACACAAACAATTAATTAGGCATCAATTAATTGATTTGATCTATACTAGGTGTATTGAATTGACTTATGAGGACAGCAAATCCTGAAATAAAATATAGTGTTACCTTTTAAATTGGTCAATAATGTTGTACTTTTCTATTAATACCGTAGATGGTCTGGCCATGGCAAGTAGGTTTTCCGTGACCCTGAAAGGAAAGACATGTTTCTGCATTAAACTTATGGGTATAATCCACTTACATTCAACATACACATTTTTATAGAGTCTTTCTGATTCCTACCAGGAGGAGTAGAGGCCTTTGATGGCTTGCATGTCCTTGCTCCAGCGGTCAGGGTTCTCATACTTGCAGTTTTGACCTCCACACCCTATGGAGCATTGTGTGGGTCCAGGGATGATGTGACGTATCACCTCACCCACCAACGTGTACTTCGACTGGGGTGTCCTGACTGGGGTAACACATGGAGGGTTGGGGGGTTTGAAAGGAGACATGAGTGGTGTGTCAAGCTTAACTGAGGTGTTCACATTGTAAAGAAGTAGTGTCAAGCTTAACTATAAGGTGTTCCCAATGTAAAGAAGAAGTGTCAAGGTTAACTATGAGGTGTTCCCAATGTAAAGAAGTAGTGTCAAGCTTAATTGAGGTGTTCACATCGTAAAGAAGTAGTGTCACGCTTAACTATAAGGTGTTCCCAATGTAAAGAAGTAGTGTCAAACTTAACTATGAGGTGTTCCCAATATAAAGAAGTAGTGTCAAGCTTAACTGTGAGGTGTTCCCAATGTAAAGAAGTAGTGTCAAGCTTAACTATGAAATGTTCAGCTGGGAGTGTGCCATCTACAGCAAGCTAATCTGTCGTCTGGCACACTCCACCAGGCTTAACAGTATTACAGTCAAAATAGCAACGCAACACCCTGTTCAAACTCTCTTCATTTAGACGGATCAATTATATTAGTTAACAGTACTACATTATCCTTTATGTTAGAAATGTGAGTAGTGATATAGTGTATGTATACCTGACTCCATGAAGGGGTAGGGGACTCCACTGAGGATGGATTGTTGTATGACTGAATACTCAAGCAGACCTCCACTGCCATGGCAGTGCCTTGAGACACACACTCACGTTAGTCTAAGATAAAACCCCATTTACATTTCATTATACTGAAATAGTGTGGTAGGTCCTCATATTGATCAGTTTACGAGGCTACATTGTAAAAACCATACTGGCAGCAGTTACCTGTAAATTACTGTAAAAACAAGTACAGTATGTTACCGTAAAATCAAAAGAAAGCACTTCTTTACACTAATGTACTGTTAAACCAAAGTTTATTTGGAATGTACGGTAACATACTGTACTTTTTTTTTTTTTTTACAGTCATTTACAGATAAGTTACTGTAAAAACAAGTTACGTTTTTTATAGTGTACACACATAATCAGAGAGCAGTGTCAGCTGTCAAAGGTGAAAATCCAAGATTACCTAGTTGACATCAACCATTATAATCCATAATGTAATAATCCATTTCGGAATTGGAACATGGCTAGACAGTGCCTACCTACATCACACCAACGTGGTTGCTATTTAGGAAGAATATTATTCCTCAAGATTAACCAAGCTACAATAATAGAAAACAAAGTAACAGCAACCTCGCAATAAAGTATCCTCAGCACGTTTATCTGCAGCAAAAAGAGGGTGGAGTTAGTGATCGTCAGCATCTTCAGACATCCACATAAAACGACTCCACATGCCCACGTTGGACCACAGACACAGCAATGTCTTCAAATGCTTTCTTTCTCAGCTTTGATAGTCCTGCACCTCTTCGGGTCTTCAGTTAATTCAGTCCAGATTGTCTCTGTAAATTAGGGTGTGGCAACGACACCATCCACTACATCCTTAATGCTCATCTCTGGACTGCCAGCGCCATTCATCTCACCAGGAACAGGCATTTTGCTTCAGCCATAAGACTACAGGATCCTGGCCTGGCCTCCATTGTGAAGTGTCAGAGAAAGGAGGACCATCAGAGGTGTATGTTCATCCGTAGCATGGCTCTGAATGGTAACACACCTCACTGGACGCTCCTCCTCACTCCTCCTTATTCATAAAACATGTACTGCACCTAGATCTATTCCTGACTCCTCCCCCCCGGATTAACCCACTAATCTCATTACTGTAGAAGTAGGATCAAGAGGCAAAGGCTGCTGTTGCCACTTCACCTCACAGAAGTGCAAAAATGACTGATCATCTCTAACCATCTGTTTGAACTCCCTTCAGTTGATAACCACACTGAGATGACAACATTTGTTTGACATTATTTCATTACTGGCTCCGGATCAATCAGCCAGAGGTATCATGTGATCAGAAATCAGTACATCCAATGTCACGTCAGTCTGAATGGCAAATTCCCCCAAACAATACAAAATATTATTTTAGGGGCCAGTCAACCCTTTCCCCATTGAGAGGACAAAATTCCTCTCTGCCTAACAGTATCCAGAGGACTGACTACTGAAATGTGTGTTAGATACCAAACATGGGTGCAATAGTGTTATTCTGAGTACTTTGATGCCATCTATATGGATATGTGATGTTTAATATGCTGTGTGTCTGTGGCCATCTGTATTCTGTTCAGAGTAAACCTCTCTATTGTACTCAGACCTCCCCCTAGGCCATCACGCTAATGTTTGACCCCCTTCCTAGAGAATGTTAGCTGGTTTGATCTGATTGGCTATCATAGTTGTATTACTTCTGATTTGGTCTGTGGTTGGTCAACAACTGATTTCAAACACAAACAGGTCAAATTGTATTTTTTATTTATTTTTTTATTTGTTATTTATTTCACCTTTATTTAACCAGGTAAGCCAGTTGAGAACAAGTTCTCATTTACAACTGCGACCTGGCCAAGATAAAGCAAAGCAGTGCGGTAAAAATAACAACAACACAGAGTTACATATGGGGTAAAACAAAACGTACAGTCAATAACACAATAGAAAATCTATATACAGTGTGTGCAAATGTAGTAAGTTATGGACGTAAGGCAATAAATAGGCCATAGTGCAAAATAATTACCATTATAATTTAGTATTAACACTGGAGTGATAGATGTGCAGATGATGTTCAAATAGAGATACTGGCAAAATAAATAACAATGTAAATAACAAGATGGGGATGAGGTAGTTGGGTGGGCTAATTAGAGATGGGCTGTGTACAGGTGCAGTGATCGGTAAGCTGCTCTGACAACTGATGCTTAAAGATAGTGAGGGAGATAAGTGTCTCCAGCTTTATATATTTTTGCAGTTCATTCCAGTCATTTGCAGCAGAGAACTGGAAGGAATGGCGACCAAAGGTGGTGTTGGCTTTGGGGATGACCAGTGAGATATACCTACTGGAGCGCATACTACGGGTGAGTGTTGCTATGGTGACCAATGAGCTAAGATAAGGCGGGGATTTGCCTAGAAGTGATTTATAGATGGCCTGGAGCCAGTGGATTTGGCTACGAATATGTAGTGAGGGCCAGCCAACGAGAGCATACAGGTCACAATGGTGGGTAGTATATGGGGCTTTGGTGACAAAACTGATGGCACGGTGATAGACTACATCCAATTTGCTGAGTAGAGTGTTGGAAGCTATTTTGTAAATGACATCACCGAAGTCAAGGATTGGTAGGAAAGTCAGTTTTACGAGGGCATGTTTAGCAGCATGAGTGAAGGAGGCTTTGTTGCGAAATAGGATGCCGATTCTAGATTTAACTTTGGATTGGAGATGCTTAATGTGAGTCTGGAAGGAGAGTTTACGGTCTAACCAGACACCTAGGTATTTGTAGTTGTCCACATATTCTAAGTCAGACCCGCCGAGGGTAGTGATTCTAGTCGGGCGGGCGGGTGCAAGCAGCGTTCGATTGAACAGCATGCATTTAGTTTTACTAGCGTTTAAGAGCAGTTGGAGGCCACGGAAGGAGTGTTGTATGGCATTGAAGCTCGTTTGGAGGTTTGTTAACACAGTGTCCAATGAAGGGCCAGATGTATACAAGGAATGATTGACCATTGTTCTGTCTCTTTTTGCTCTTGCCCTGTTGTCCACTCTATGGAAAAGGTTGTATGTAAAATGCTCTGCCACTACAATACCGAAAGATTAACTGTTGTCACGATCGTCTAAGGAGGGAGAGGACCAAGGCGCAGCGTTGAAAGCAAACATATTTATTTTATCAAGATCACACGATCAAAACAACGAAACGTGACGTCCTTGGTTACAAAAACAAACCAACACTGAACAAGAAACCACAACACAAAGTGAAAAGACCGATAGTTAAATATGGCTCCCAATCAGAGACAACCAGCTGTCACTCGTTGCCTCTGATTGGGAGTCACTCAGCCCAACATAGAAAATCAAACATAGAATACACACCCTGGCTCAACATAACATTGTCCCCAGAGCCAGGGCGTGACAGTACCCCCCCCTAAAGGCGCGGACTCCGACCGCGCCAACTAAATCCCACAGGGGAGGGACCGGGTGGGCACTCCGCCTTGGCGGCGGATCCGGCTCCGGGCCTGATCCCCACTCCCTCTCCAACCCCCCAAAGTACCCCTGGTCCGGTCTGGCCCCACTGGCCGGAGCCGGACTGACGATACGCACCCCTGGCTTGGTGCGTGGAGCAGGAATGGACCGGACTGGGCTGGCGACGCGCACCACAGACTTGGTGCGGAGAGCAGGAACGGGCCGGACAGGGCTGACGAAACGCACCACAGACTTGGTGCGGAGAGCAGGCACGGGCCGTGCCGGACTGATGACGCACACCACTGGCTTGGTGCGGGGAGCTTGGATGGGCCGGACTGGGCTGGCGACGCACCCCGTAGGCTTGGTGTGTGGAGCAGGGACTGGCCGGGCTGGGCTGGCGACGCACACCGTAGGCTTGGTGCGGAGAGCAGAAACGGGCCGGACAGGGCTGACGAAACGCACCACAGACTTGGTGCGGAGAGCAGGCACGGGCCGTGCCGGACTGATGACGCACACCACTGGCTTGGTGCGGGGAGCTTGGATGGGCCGGACTGGGCTGGCGACGCACCCCGTAGGCTTGGTGCGTGGAGCAGGGACAGGCCGGGCTGGGCTGGCGACGCGCACCGTACACTTGGTGCGAGGGGCTGGAACAGGCCGGACCGTACTGGGGACACACACCACTGGCTCTACCTCGGGATCTGGAACGGGCCGGACCGGACTGGTAACACACCCCAGTACCTCTCGCCGTGCCTCTACATCCTCCATCCCCTCTTCGACCAGTGGCCCCCGTAACCTGGCGGCCTCCTCTGGCAACCCGCTGGGCCGCTCTATCGCGGCCTCCTGCTGGTCCGACGTCGTGAGCCCCCCCCTAAAAATTTTCTGGGGGTCTCTCCTCCCCGTGGGCCAGGCCTCCATCGTTCTCGCCAGACTCTCACCCCACTGCTCCAAAGTCCAACCTCTCTCCTCTTCTCTTGGCTTGGCCCAGTCGAGACTCCTACTCAACTGCTCCCAAGTCCATCCTCTCTCTTCTTCACGCTGCTTGGTCCTGTTATGGTGGTTTCTTCTGTCACGATCGTCTAAGGAGGGAGAGGACCAAGGCGCAGCGTTGAAAGCAAACATATTTATTTTATCAAGATCACACGATCAAAACAACGAAACGTGACGTCCTTGGTTACAAAAACAAACCAACACGGAACAAGAAACCACAACACAAAGTGAAAAGACCGATAGTTAAATATGGCTCCCAATCAGAGACAACCAGCTGTCACTCGTTGCCTCTGATTGGGAGTCACTCAGCCCAACATAGAAAATCAAACATAGAATACACACCCTGGCTCAACATAACATTGTCCCCAGAGCCAGGGCGTGACAACTGTAATCTCATGGAGTCATTCAGGGTGCTATGCTGTACTGTATATCAATCCTACACAAGTTACAGTACATTTGGTTGTTTGTTGATGTGAATAACAACCTAAGTGAAGCAGCTATCATAAACTGTGACATCCAGTCTCAGATTCTGCAGAGTAGCCTGAATGACATAGGAAGCACTGTCAAGTTAGCTCCTGATTGGCTTACCTGAGGTATGTGAAAGCTGATTATGTATACATCCACTAAGAAGGAAAGAAGGAAAAGATACGACGCTGATGCATCTCAGGCCACTCTAACGACGCAACAATTAATGGTAATTGGGTCTTCTTAATTGGAAGAGAAAGTGTTACCTCCGGTCTCCTTGACGTCCCTCTGGTAAAGTAGAACCTTCTGGTATGGTAGAATGTGTTGCCAACAATGGCTTTCACAACAAATTATTGATGAATGTGTGACAGGATCAGGAGGCTCAATTGATAAGAAGGATCTTAGATATTATCTAAGCTTAGTATTTCAGCCTTGTTGGATCCTCTGGGGACACAATGCACCTTTTACTTGGTAACACTTTACATGTAGATTTTTCTTGTGTAGTTAAATTGTAATTGCTCTAGTAACAACATTGTAATTGCTGTAATAGGATTGTGAGGTGTTCATTCATTCATCCACAGTGGAACAAGGACTGCCATTACACATCACCTCATTTAAAGTGTGACCAAATACCACTACTTTTCTGCTTAGTCGTACACTCTTTTGTACAGATATCTAATTGTGTAGGAGTCTTACACAGTCTTACATAACAGAGGGTGATACATGACCTCTGGGTGAGAGAATGCTGTTGAGAAGATTACCCAGGCCTGATGAGTGAGATCATAGTGTGTGGACAGCTGCCCAGGCAGGCCTAACCAGGGATAGACACTAACTAAATGAACATCTAGAAACAATTTATAGTCCCTACCGCTAGACACTTCATTTAATCTGAAAGTTTTGGTAGGTAAACAAAATGGTAATACCAGTTTAGTCGCCTTGTGGTTAGTGTCCACCCTTAGATGGTTGGGGATTCGATCCCCGGTTGAGTCATACCAAAGAATATCAAAATGATGCCCCTTTAAGGCCCTGCGACACAATAGCGCCCTGTCCAGGTGGTAAACTTGTACATCAAGCTGCCTCGCTTTACATGAACAGGAACCTTTCCTATGGGCCAGTCTGGCTCAGACAAGGCTACTAAAGCCGTGTTCACATTGGCAGTTTGAAGTGACTCAAATCCAATTCATTTGCATATCCGATTTGAATCTTTTTCTTTTTCCTGCAGTCTGAACAGCCAAAAAGCACATGGACTCTGATATTTCAAGTCACATTTCAAAACACCTTCGTAGGTGGTTTGAAATCAAATACAAATCAGATTCCTGGTAATGTGACTTGTCTGAACAGTCAAATCTGATTTATTTGCCCTCAAGTGGTTTTTAGACTTGTTATTTGGCATATTTTGTTGCTTGCTAGCTACTCGGTTGACAGTTTTACAAGAACATGTGGTAGCTAACTAGCTTGTTAATTATTTACAAACAAATTAGTGAATGTGCTAGAAAGCTAAACAGCTACCTAGCTAGCTAGTTGACTGCTGTGGCTAGCCAACAAGGATTTGTTTTGAAATTTCGATCATCTTATCCTTTGAGGCTTTAAAAGTGTTCTTACACTATGATTTTGAAAATTCTACGCAACTGGAAACGTCTATGGCAGGCATTGTTGTCACCTTTGCTTGCTACATAACTTCTGAGTGATAGGAAGCATGTGCAAAACCACCAATCAGCCTACACCACTGTGCACACACCTGCCATTACTATGACAACTAGCGTAGCCATGTCAGCAAATGACTGCTGTCTGAACACACACAAACCTGATTTGGTCACTTGTAACTTGCTGTTTGGACAGTCAGTAGTCCAAAACAGATTTAAAAAACAAAACTGATGAGCATTAAGGCCTGCAGTGTGAACAAGGCTTTACTTAAACAAAATGGTAGTAGCTCCATTCTACCCTCCGATAGCCTACAGGTGGGGATATTTGCCATATACAAGGTTTACCCTGGTTGCCTGAAGAGGAGAAAACGTTGACCTGATGGCTCCATCACCTGGCTACAAATGGCAGTGATGGGCAAAGATTCCAGCGCAGTACAATAGAATGAATCCTCACCTTGGTCATAAAGCAGCTCAGATTGCAATGTGTTGAATATTTCACCTAATAAAAGGGAGTCACATCAATGTATATATTTCAAATAATTTAATTTCATCATCAAGGTCTAACTTCCCTCCAAGTTACATTAGGAATTATATAGTAATCTAAAAGTGAGCATATACGCATGAATACAAAGGGTAAAATAACAAGTGCACATAAGGAACTGTCCCTTTCACAACCAACAGTACAGTATCAAGTGAAACAGCATCATGATAAAGGAAATAGCATCACAAAATGAGAGAGATCCATACCGTTGTATATACTATAGTATTATTCTACTGTAAGTGCAAGTCTACTTCACGGAGGGTGAGAGAAAAATGTGGGTTAACACAACCAATTAAGATCAACTTAATATTACGTTTTATATTGAGCTGTTACCTCACTGTGACACGTAGCACAATATCCCCTTGTGGAGTAAATTAAGTCTAATTACTGA
Source organism: Coregonus lavaretus (assembly GCF_964263955.1). Classification (NCBI taxonomy): domain Eukaryota; kingdom Metazoa; phylum Chordata; class Actinopteri; order Salmoniformes; family Salmonidae; genus Coregonus; species Coregonus lavaretus. Next base: position 7,875,974 of record NC_140007.1, on the reverse strand, counting down.
ATTTAATCTTTAAATAATTTGGCCTGACCATAGAAGCACATTATGCCCACTGCCTGAGATCTGCCTGAGTGATACGGAGCAGGTACAAGTTGCCTCTAACTGCTGATAAAGGATCAGAATAATATACTTTTTTTTCATCTTAATGGTTAAAATTAGGACTGAGGATAAGGTTATCTGATTCTAGGTCAGTGGTTAGGGGCAACTTCTACCTCCAACAAGAGATCCACCAGTCTCTTCTGGTTGAGGTGATCAGTGCTGGGGGTGCTGTGTCCTGTCTGTCAGTTTGTCTGTCTGTCCTCGTGTGATATCATCATATAGGCCTCTCTGGTCCCCTCTGTGGCGCTCAGCTTACATGCCAGCACACTCTTACTTCTTCTTTTTCTTCTGAGGTCCTTTTAGAGAGAGCGACAGAGAGAACGAGAGTAGTAGTAGTTAATGAACAATTATACAATGGTTGGTTTGTAATTCCCATTATTAGAGCCTATCCTGCCGATAATATAGACAACATAGACATGCCCAGTACATTCATAAAAAGTGCCATTGTTTGTCGTTACCTAGCAACGCACTGCTACTACTTTTACAGATCAACTGTCTCATCTGCCCAGCCATGCAATTCATCAACAAAAATCTCCACTGTAAAAAGCATCTAGACATTATCTCCAACATGTGCAACATTGTTGCAATATTGAAATTCGATCTCCATTGTGTCCCATAATAATGAACGAGTCGGGACAAGACAGACAGCTTTTCTCAGCCAGTCAAAATCATGAATCAGCATAATCTTTATGGATATATGCAAAGAAATGTCAATAGAAAAACAGGTAAAATGAAACGAAACGCAGCTAGTTTGCCGTCTTCCCAGCTTCAGTCTGAAGGGATTGTGTTAGCTGTGTAATTGGCTAGCTAGCAAGGGGGAAAGACAGTGCCTCTATAGCAACAATCGTTGTTTGCCATAACAACCTGCAAAGTTCTGGGTAGTTTTGCTTTACATGGCAGTCAATAATAACTAACGACCAGAGAACGCCTAAAATTGCACTTGACAACCAGTTTAGTGAATGTACCATCACGTTTTGTGGTTTGGGAAAGAATCTTGCTTTTTAATGCTGGTAACCCGTTGTATAAAAGTAATTATACACCCAAAACCATGTGTTATGACATTTGTATCATGGCTATGGTTGTCTATGACCACGTCACAGCCATGAAAAAAATGTCATAACACATGGCCTCGTGCATTACTGCTTAACTAACAAAGGTACACTTCTCCTCTGCCAAACTGCCAAATCAAATTCAGAGGCCTTGTGGCACTCTAGAAGAGAAACACTGCTACATTATAATGGTGGGGGCATCTAAACTGTGTGCAGTTATTCCTGGTTATTCCCTGTCATACAGTGTGAGAGTGGTCCCACCTGCAGATCCTGCAGTGCTCCTCCAGATCTTGTGGTTGAGTTTCTCCCCCAGCAGGTAGAGGGGGGCCATGGTGATGCAAGCCACCCCCAGGAATATTACCAGGCCCACGGGACTCAGGCGCTCCATAATGGGGTAGACCCAGATACCAGCCGCATGGTGCACCCACAGAACCCTAAGATGGGGGGATGGAGGATTGAAATAGGGTTGTTCTAGGAAAATTTCAAAATGTTGTAAAAGTATCATAACATTCAATCAAGGAAAGGAGAGGGGAGGAGTGAGAGAGACAAAGGAGACTTGAAGAAACATAAAATGTTTCACCAAACCACAACTCAACAATGTGATTGATATAACCTTGCTTACCATCCCAGATACACAGCAGAAAAGAAGGCCAGACCTAGGATGCCTCTCATCTTGCTGCCATATCTATGAGGCTGAATATACATCTGCAACAGTGCCAAGGGCAGGATGACAGTGTGCTGCAAACAGAGGGAAAATAAATGACTGAATTAATGAAAACAACCGTAACATCATAGCCCCATGTGTAACAAATATGTAGCCCAATAGACCATTGCATGTGTCAATGCATTGTGGCCACATAAACAAGGGTATAACATGTTAGTGTTGGGCCAGAACAAAAAATAAGCACCCCCTGGAATAGATTGGGAAATAATGGGAATGGAGGAAGAGGTCAGGCTTTTGTGTAATCATTACTGCCTGTTGTGAAACATCTACAGCAAGTGTCTGTTAGACTGTTGTACAGCTCGCAACTGGTGAAAACCAGTTCTGACAAGGTATGCTACTGTCAACTTGTAAAACTGACCAAGTATGTACTGTAAAGGTGTAGTGGAGAGGCCATTAAGAGTGAGAGGAGTGTCCATTATGCCCCGACAGATTCCTAATGTAGCTTGTGTAGCTCTGAAATGTGGTCTTGATGGCTCAGTTGGTTGAGAAATACTGGGAACACCAAACTGCTGTGTGACTGGCATCCATAATAGAATGATCATAGGAGACACAAAGCTATGTGAATCTGAGTATGATCCTATTAAAAAAATGATTTCCTTGAATTTCTAGCACGACCTCTAAGAGCCATGTGATACAAAGCCACGCTGAGCAGCACAGCCAATTGGTTAAAGCCCCATCTTTAATTGAATACATTGGGATCACTTTAGTACAAAGTCCAGCATGTGCTCATGATTGTGCGCTTACCAGAGCATGGTTCAACCAGCTAGGAATAATGTCATCTAGAAATTTAGGATAGACCAGCTCTCTGTCGTAGTGATATATCGACCAGAAGGACAAGAACACAAACTGGGGAGAACAGGAGAGAAAAGGGGACATATTATGTCCAATACAAAGCATGTTATCAGTAATAAATGTAGCCTATACACGTATAATATGCGCACACAGAAAAATACATGTAGAAATAAAAAGGCACTTACTGTCCCAATAGGAAAAGCCAAAATAGTGAAAATGGTGTCTCTTAATTTCACTAGGAGGAGAGGTACACCACATCTCAAACTTTTGGATGGCAATATCAGGTGGATGATGTCAATCAAAACAACGAGTCCGAAGAACACCGTCTGCAAAACCTGAGGAATAATGACGCAAAAATGGTTAGGCAACTCTGACCACTATGGCTAGCTATATAAATAAAGCAGTTAATTAATCATTGTCTAACTTGTCTTGAGGCCACAGGTAGTTCAAAAGGGATGTAATGCAGACGAGGATGTGGAACTGATTTCTAACATACAGTGTCGGTTTTTTGCCTACTACTGTACAGGTCCCATTTATCCAATTACATTTCGTTTGCATCGCCCTCGATGTCACAACCAAGCACATTTACCAGATCGATGTCACAACCAAGCACATTTACCAGATTGAGGAAAGTCAGATATTTCCAGCGGCCTCCAAATGTTTTAGCTCCTGGTTGTATCTCTGTGCTTTTCAATGAGCAATTCGCCGATAACGTAAAGACATACCATGAAAATATTACTAAATGAATGAGGAGATATGATCCCCAGGACATTGTCGTAGCCATTTTGACAGCTTCTGAGCCTCCGTATTAAAGCAGTGTGCACCTAAGGACCTAATGTGAATCAATGACACAACCTAGAGGCCGAGTACAGTACTGCACAATGTTCATGAAACGATACACTAATAATTCGATATTAAACAGATTATGGCAGAAGGCCGAGTATGTCATTAGTCATGTAAACACCTTACTCTGCTGATTTTAATAATCGTAAGGTCATAATCGAAGTAAGCATACGCCGATTAAAACACCTGGTTTTCTGAGCAATCTTTCGAATTATTAGGACATGTAAAGATAAGGGTGCAATTTCCTCAATGCACATTCCACGCTTGAACGTTCCAAGCGCACTTCATACCTGGGAAGCCGTTTCCGGTGCGTTGTCAGGCATTGCCAACAGGGAGGAGATTTCGTTAAATATTGTTTAAATTCGTTAAAATTGCTCAATTACATTCACATAATTTGAAAGCTACAGCAACACGCTTGTGGAAAACATTTTAGAAAATTTGAAAACGAGTGTTTCAACATAGTATAACCACTACAAAGCTGATGCTAGCTAGCTAGCTAGCCTCTTCCATAGACTTGACTTGTTAGCTAACTAGCATCACCAGAGCCTTCTGGCTAATATCATAGACTGGATCTAACGTTGTTTTACAGAGAAATACACTACTGGTCAACAGTTTTAGAACACCTACTCATTCAAAGGTTTTTCTTTATTTTTACTATTTTCTACATTGTAGAATAATAGTGAAGACATCAAAACTATGAAATCACACAATCATGTAGGAACCAAAAAAGTGTTAAACAAATCAAAATATATGTTATATTTGAGATTCTTCAAATAGCCACCCTTGATGACAGCTTTGCACACTCTTGGCATTCTCTCAACCAGCTTCATGAGGTAGTAATGCATTTCAATTAACAGGTGTGCCATCTTAAAAGTTAATTTGTGGAATGTATTTTCTTCAAAATGCGTTTGAGCCAATCAGTTGTGTTGTGACAAGGTAGGGGGGTATACAGAAGATAGCCCTATTTGGTAAAAGACCAAGTCCATATCATGGCAAGCCAGCTCTAATAAGCAAAGAGAAACAACAGTCCATCATTACTTTAAGACATGAAGGTCAGTCAATACGGAACATTTCAAGAGCTTTGAAAGTTTCTTCAAGTGCAGTCGCAAAAACCATCAAGCGCTATGATGAAACTGGCTCTCATGAGGATCGCCACAGGAATGGAAGACCCAGAGTTACCTCTGCTGCAGAGGATAAGTTCATTAGAGTTACCAGCCTCAGAAATTGCAGGCCCAAATAAATGCTTCACAGAGTTCAAGAAACAGATACATCTCAACATCAACTGTTCAGAGGAGACTGTGAATCAGGCCTTCATGGTCGAATTGCTACAAAGAAACCACTACTAAAGGACACCAATAAGAAGAAGAGACTTGCTTGGGCCAAGAAACACGAGCAATTAGACCGGTGGAAATTTTTCCTTTGGTCTGGAGTCCAAATTGCCGATTTTTGGTTCCAACCGCCGTGTCTTTGTGAGACGCGGTGTGGGTGAACAGATTATCTCTGCATGTGCATTTCCCACCGTAAAGCATGGAGGAGGAGGTGTTATGGTTTGGGTGTGCTTTGCTGGTGACACTGTCTGTGATTTATTTAGAATTCAAGGCACACTTAACCAGCATGGCTACCACAGCACTCTGCAGCGATACGCTATCCCATCTGGTTTGGGCTTAGTGGGACTATCATTTTTTATTTTTCAACAGGACAATGACCCAACACACCTCCAGGGTGTGTAAGGGCTATTTTACCAAGAAGGAGAGTGATTGAGTGCTGCATCAGATGACCTGGCCTCCACAATCACCTGACCTCAACCCAATTGAGATGGTTTGGGATGAGTCGGACCGCAGAGTGAAGGAAAAGCAGACAACAAGTGCTCAGCATATGTGGGAACTCCGTCAAGACTGTTGGAAAAGCATTCCAGGTGAAGCTGGTTGAGAGAATGTCAAGATTGTGCAAAGCTGTCATTAAGGCAAAGGGTGGCTATTTGAAGAATCTCAAATATAAAATATATTTTGATTTGTTTAACACTTTTTTGGTTACTACATGATTCAATATGTGTTATTTCATAGTTTTGATGTCTTCACTATTATTCTACAATGTAGAAAATAGTAAAAATAAAGAAAAACCCTTGAATGAGTAGGTGTTCTAAAACTTTGGACCTGTAGTGTATATTCAGTCACAACTCTGTTAGCAAAGAGCAATCCGGAGGCCGGCTTTTGTCAAGCGGCAGCTGTGCTCCTGCTGTTCACGTGCCGTTTTCCTCAAGCACCCACCCTCGCACTTCTCCTGGCCGGCGACACTACAGCTGCTAGTCTGACGCAAGACACTTTTTCAGCATCAAGCCAGCGGCATGCCTACTCCTTATCGCCATTTATTTATATATTTATTGCTTTTTATTATTCAAGGTGCATTGGATTCCATGTTCATTTGGAAAATAACTGTTAAAATATTGTGTGTGAAAATATCAGATAACGAGGGCAGTCCTGGTCACCTGGATCCACTTGTCACGCCCTGGCTCTGGGACTCTGTTATGTTGAGCCAGGGTGGGTTGTTTCTATGTGTTTTGTGTGCTAGGTTGTTTATCTAGTTAATTTGTTTCTATGTTGGCCGGTGTGGTTCTCAATCAGAGGCAATGTGAATCAGCTGTTGCTTGTTGTCTCTGATTGAGAACCATACTTAGGTAGCCTGTTTTGCCACAGTGTTTGTGGGATCTTGTTCCGTGTTTGGTTAGTGTCTATTGCCAAGGACGTCACGTATCGTTTTGTTGTTTTGTTCGTGTGATCATTTAAAATAAAAGTATGTTCGCATTCCACGCTGCGCCTTGGTCCTCTGTGTTCGACGATCGTGACAGAAGATCCCACCATAACTGGACCAAGCAGCGTGTCCAGGAGCCAACGCCAGAGAGGGCTCTAAAGGATATCAACCTCGACTGGGTCAAGCCGCGGGAGGAGGAGAGAGGCTGGACTTGGGAGCAGAGGAGCGTGAGTCTGGCGAGAGCCATGGAGGCCTGGCCCACGGGGAGGAGAGACGCCCAGAATTTTTTTAGGGGGGGGGCTCACGCCGTGGACGACGGGGCAGCAGGAGGCCGGGATAGAGTGGTTTAGCGGGTTGGCAAAGGAGGCCGCCAGGTTACGGGAGTCACTGGTCACCAGGGGGAAGGAGAATGTAGAGGCACGGCGAGAGGTACTGGGGTGTGTTGCCAGTCCGGTCCGGCCCGGCCCGTTCCTGATCCCCGCGTAGGGCCAGTGGTGGGTGTCCCCAGTACGGTCTGGCTTGTTCCTGTCCCTCGCACCGAGCCTGTGGTGCGCGTCGCCAGCCCGGTCCGGCATGTTCCTGCCCCTCGCACCAAGCCTGTGGTGCGCATCGCCAGCCCGGTCCGGCCTGTTCCTGCCCCTCGCACCAAGCCAGTGGTGCGCGTCGCCAGCCCGGTTCGGCCCGTTCCTGCTTCCCGCACCAAGCCAGTGGTGCGCGTCGTCAGCCCGTTTTGGTCCGTTCCTGCTCCCCGCACCAAGCCAGTGGTGCGCTTCGTCAGCCCGGTTCAGCCCGTCCCTGCTCCCCGCACCAAGCCTGTGGTGCGCGTCGTCAGCCCGGTCCGGCCTGTTCCTGCTCCCCGCACCAAGCCAGTGGTGCGCGTCGTCAGTCCGGCACAGCCCGTGCCTGGCTCACCGGTGCCTGGTCAGGTACCGGTTAGCTGCTCCACATCGGAGCCTGAGCGATCCGCTCCACCGATGTCCAGTCCAGATCCAGCCAGCAGGGCCAGACCGGACCAGGGGCGCTATGGGGGGTTTGTTGGAGGGTGGGGGTCAAGTCCGAAGCCGGAACCGCCTCCGAGGAGGAATGCCCACCCGGCCCTCCCCTGTTCGGTTTGTGTTTGGCGCGGTCGCAGTGCGCCTTTGGGGGGGGGGGGTACTGTCACGCCCTGGCTCTGGGACTCTGTTATGTTGAGCCAGGGTGGGTTGTTTCTATGTGTTTTGTGTGCTAGGTTGTTTATCTAGTTCATTTGTTTCTATGTTGGCCGGTGTGGTTCTCAATCAGAGGCAACGTGAATCAGCTGTTGCTTGTTGTCTCTGATTGGAAACCATACTTAGGTAGCCTGTTTTGCCACAGTGTTTGTGGGATCTTGTTCCGTGTTTGGTTAGTGTCTATTGCCAAGGACGTCACGTATCGTTTTGTTCGTGTGATCATTTAAAATAAAAGTATGTTCGCATTCCACGCTGCGCTTTGGTCCTCTGTGTTCGACGATCGTGACACCACTAGTGACTACAAATCAAATCCAGTCAAATCTAATTGTATAGTCATGTACTTGCAGGCTTCTCACACAGTGCAATGGTGTCATAGTAATAAAATAAGCAACATTGTAAATATATAACATACTAAAAATAATACATCAAGTACAAGAAGCATGCAGATAAAATAAACTTCCTCTCACTGTCAACTGCGTTTATTTTCAGCAAACTTAACATGTGTAAATGTTTGTATGAACATAACAAGATTCAACAACAGACATAAACTGAACAAGTTCCACAGACATGTGACTAACAGAAATGGAATAATGTGTCCCTGAACAAAAGGGGTGTCAAAATCAAAAGTAACAGTCAGTATCTGGTGTGGCCACCAGCTGCATTAAGTACTGCAGTGCATCTCCTCCTCATGGACTGCACCAGATTTGCCAGTTCTTGCTGTGAGATGTTACCCCACTCTTCCACCAAGGCACCTGCAAGTTTCCGGACATTTCTGGGGGGAATGGCCCTAGCCCACACCCTCCGATCCAACAGGTCCCAGACGTTCTCAATGAGATTGAGATCCGGGCTCTTCGCTGGCCATGCCAGAACACTGACATTCCTGTCTTGCAGGAAATCACGCACAGAACGAGCAGTATGGCTGGTGGCATTGTCATGCTGGAGGGTCATGTCAGGATGAGCCTGCAGGAAGGGTACCACATGAGGAAGGAGGATGTCTTCCCTGTAACGAACAGGGTTGAGATTGCCTGCAATGACAACCAGCTCAGTCCGATGATGCTGTGACACACCGTCACAGACCATGACGGACCCTCCACCTCCAAATCGATCCTGCTCCAGAGTACAGGCCTCGGTGTAACGCTCATTCCTTCGACGATAAACGCGAATCCGACCATCACCCCTGGTGAGACAAAACCGAGACTCGTCAGTCCTGTCTGGTCCAGCGACAGTGGGTTTGTGCCCATAGGCGACATTGTTGCCGGTGATGTCTGGTGAGGACCTGCCTTACAAAAGGCCTACAAGCCCTCAGTCCAGCCTCTCTCAGCCTATTGCAGACAGTCTGAGCACTGATGGAGGGATTGTGCGTTCCTGGTGTAACTTGGGCAGTTGTTGTTGCCATCCTGTACCTGTCCCGCAGGTGTGATGTTTGGATGTACCGATCATGTGCAGGTGTTGTTACACGTGGTCTGCCACTGCGAGGACGATCAGCTCTCCGTCCTGTCTCCCTGTAGCGCTGTCTTAGGCATCTAAAAGTATGGACATTGCAATTTATTGTCCTGGCCACATCTGCAGTCCTCATGCCTCCTTGCAGCATGCCTAAGGCACGTTAACGCAGATGAGCAGGGACCTTGGACATCTTTCTTTTGGTGTTTTTCAGAGTCAGTAGAAAGGCCTCTTTAGTGTCCTAAGTTTTCATAACTGTGACCTTAATTGCCTACCGTCTGTAAGCTCTTAGTGTCTTAATGACCGTTCCACAGGTGCATGTTCATTAATTGTTTATGGTTCATTGAACAAGCATGGGAAACAGTGTTTAAACCCTTTACAATGAAGATCTGTGAAGTTATTTGGATTTTTACGAATAATCTTTGAAAGACGGGGTCCTGAAAAAGGGACGTTTCTTTTTTTGCTGAGTTTATATAAATGAAAATAAGGTGGGAGAAAAAAGCCTATAGGGATATAGTAGGCTATGGACATTGTTTGCCCATGTGTATAGTGAGTGGAATAAGAACAGTGCAGTTACAGCATATCATTATTATATGAAAGTACACACGAAGAGTACAAAACATTAAGAACACCTTCCTAATATTGAGTTGCAGCCTCAATTCGCCTCAAGGTGTCGAAAGTGTTGCACAAGGATACTGGCCCATGTTGACGCCAATGCTTCCCACAGTTGTGTCAAGTTGGCTGCATGTCTTTTGGGTGGTGGACCATTCTTGATACACACGGAAAACAAAACTGTCCGGTAGACAAAACTGATTTCATTGTGAAACAAAACTGATTTCATTGCGACAGAATTAATAAATGGTAAGTGTGTGGTGCAGTAGTCAGCCCAGGGTTCAGTTGTTGGAACAGTCTTGTGGCTTGGGGGTAGAGGATGGGTTTGAGACAGGTGGTCCGAGACTTGATGTTGACCCACACTGCAACCGATCCCTCTCCCCTTTGCGCTGCCAACTCCTGCATTAACAATCAGAGTCCCCTTTCAGTTAACGGGTGATCTGAATCTGGACCCCTTCATTCGTGGCATTCCGGGTTGCAGGGTTCTTCCGAATGGCTCCTATACACAAATAAATAACATGGAGTTACATTTGAATCCCACATGGTCTTTAACGAGTTTAAGAATTTACTTAAAAGTACACAAAACAAATGTAACACATTTAATATCAAAACTTACTGTGAAGAATGGTCATCAGAAACAAGTTCCTGAAACAGGCCTGCCCAGGTGGTAGTGATGGCAAGACTGTTTGACAGAATGCAAGGTAGCATCCGCCACATTGTCGACTTCAGGTCCTTGGCACCCATTACATCCAGAAACCTAAGCTACAAAATGCAAGATTTGTATTAGACATGACACTATGTTAACATATTTCCAACCCCCTATATTTTATATACATTTATTGTGACAGTAAAGACAGATGGCAGATATTTCCAATAAGTATTTACATTTAAGTTGGTAACATTTATGTTCTTACCTTCATGTCTGCGGCCCAAACTTGGCACCGTTGGCCCGTTGTAGTGTCTCACTCCTGGCCCTGTTCGGAACAATAAAATTACATTGAAATAAAGTAAATACTGTGTAAGAAAGAACAGATAGGCAAAGTCTCATCTGTGCGAAGGGAATGTAACATTACCTACTGTCACGGTTTCGGCCGAGGCTGCTCCTCCTCCTTGTTCGGGCAGGCTTCGGCGGTCGTCATCCCCGGAGTACTAGCTGCCACCGTTGTATGTTTCGATGTTTGTTTGGTTTTGTCTGATTGGTTACACCTGTTTCTGTTTTGTGCCTATTATGTGTCCTATAAGTTCTCGTCGTTTGAGTCTTGTGTTGTGTGTAATTGTTTCTCCTGTCAGCAAGGGGCTGTTAGTATTTTTCTCTCCAGTTATTGTTTTGAGAGAGTGACCGCACTGTGTGCGCATTTGTTTTGTATTTTGTGCTTTACGCAGTGTGCGTAAAGTTCGCTTGCCTCCGGCTTGGATTTAGCCGTGTGTTCTGTTTACGTGTCTTTACTAAAGTGGTCCTCTGTAGCTCAACTGGTAGAGCACGGTGCTTGTAACGCCAAGGTAGTGGGTTCGATCCCCGGGACCACCCATACACAAAAATGTATGCACGCATGACTGTAAGTCGCTTTGGATAAAAGCGTCTGCTAAATGGCATATATATATTTTTTTTTAAAGACTGTTGGACGAAGCCTCTGTTGTCCTGCGCTTGATTCCACACCACATCCACGCTTGCACCTGACACCTACCTCCATGGATATCACATCCACATGGTGCTGTGGTGAATGCAATGCTGGGTCTGGCCATTGCCCTAATGGAAAGACAACAGATTAGCTAGCTAGATGCCTAAAGGGGCCTTTTCTCCTCTGAATGTAGCTAGTTAGCTAACTAGCTTCATACGTTAGCTATAATGTTAGTCAATGTTGTTAGCTAGGTAGCAAACCATCTAGTGTAACATTAGCAAGATAGTTAGCCAAGTAACTCGGCTAGCAAGGACACAAGCAGATAGAGAATTAGCTAGCCAACTTAACCACATTTACCATAATTTAGCTAGCAACGGTCAAGTTCATGTTTCTAGCTAGCTAGCTAGCTAATGTTAGTAAGCTAACCAAGTAACGTTAGCTAGGCTAGTTAGCTTGCGTTATTGTTCTTGTTGAAAGTAGTATAACTACTCACAAATTGAGGAAAGCAGTAACGTTACTTACTTGAGCAAACAAACTTTGCATTCAAATCTGGTTCATGAACAGATGAGAACTAACAAAGATATTTTTTTCAAACACTTTGGTCAAAAAATAAAAAATAAAATAGCTAAGCTATCTAGCTAACAAGGTCTATTGTCCCCTGCAAATGATGCGCCTGGCTGCATGCAAGATTCAAAATCCAGGCTAGAGAATTGGTGCGCCATCTCGTTGACTGAATGCATGCAGCTAGTGTATTATTGTTCGGTATTTCCAAACGTTCGGTGGTGATAAATAAAACAATTAAACTGTTATTTATTTCCAAAAGCTTGTGGAATTCTTGATAAAAGTCACATTGGTTATCAAAACGTCATGCCAGGGTAAGCCTACACAAAACACAGCCCTTATTTCAAGTCTTTCTTAAATCCCCTATGGGAAAAATGAATGGTGGAAAAACGATTGGAACCATTTCCCTGTTTTAGCGCTAGGTTTTATGGGTATTATGACACCTCCACTGTGGGGCTCTTGACACGCTGCAAGTCCCGCATCTCCCATCTACTCATTGTTTTTATGAGCACATACCCACATGGGTGATTGAAAGGTGAACGAGGTCCACACTCCAGTTCAGTTGGTGGCGGTAATGCACCTTAACGTTGATTGCCAACCGCTATATAAAATCCACAGAAGAAGAAGAAGAAGAACGAACAAATGTTATGTTCGATCATAACATTTGGTTTTGGAAGTGAATGCAGTGGTGCGTTTGTTTGGCGGATCTAAACAGCTTTACTGAGACTGAGGCGGGCATGGCAGGTAGCTCAGATTGGAGTAAATCTGAGATAGATGAAGGTAGTAGGATCAGTGATGAGTCTACCTACATGACTGTACAGAAAAAAAATAGACGGGGACATAGATGGAAGGGGGGAATCTAGAAGAGCAAACAGACAAGGAGATGAGGTACAAGAGAACAAAGAAATTGTGTGTTTTTCTGCGCTAACCAGTAAAATTTTACATTCGATAAAGTTGTCAAAGGCCATCAAGCCAGATATAGGGTATGTAAAAGATGCAAGGTGCGTAGGGAAAGGAAAGGTATTGATATTTGCAGTTCATATAGTTCAGAGGGACAAGATATTGAAAATGGAGGCGCTAAATGGAGGTAGGGTGAAATGCCATATCCCTGGCAGTAGGGCAAAAGTGAGAGGGGTGATTGCGGGCGTACTGATGGAGGTGTCAATGGAGGAGTTTAAGAGGTAGGTGACAGGGAGGAAAGTGGTTGAGGCGAATGAGCAGTAAGAAAAGGGAGGGTGGAGTAGAAAGCACTATGGTGCTGTTAGAGTTTGAATGGAATCTTCCAAGAGGAGTACATCTAGGATTCATCAGCTTTTATGTTGGGGAGTTTGTGCCAGCACCGCTTTGGTGCTTTAGTGTCAGTGCATGGGAAGTGTAACTAGCGTCTGTAAGGGGCAGAGACATTGTGCGAAGTGTGGGGGACCACATGAATATGGCAAGTGTGGTGTGGAGGCCAAGGCAAGGTGCTGTAACTGCAGCGGGGAACGTAGTGCTGTGATCGGAGGATGTATAGCACAGAAGCAGGAAGCGGAAGTACAGAGATATAAGATCACATACAAGGTAACGTATGCTGAAGCAGCACGGAGAGTTTAAAGTACAGAACCTGTGAAGAAATTGATGCAGCCGTGAGGGAGTAGCACAACCTGGGGTCTCCACGAAATGTGACCATCAGTGTGCGGTCACAAAATAATCATTGGTGAAACAGGGTTGACTTCTTGGCGTTCATGTGTAGTGTGATGAATATGCGTGATCAGATTAAGAAAAAGTCTGCACACATAGAAGTGGTGGTACGTGCGGCCAAAGATTTCCTGGGAATTACAGAAGCAACTGGAGTAATGATGCATGAGATGTTTTTTGCGGTCCTTCAATGGAACGCTAGAAGCTTAACACCTAATAGGGCAGGAGTTTAAGAAGTTTGTATATGACATGGATGTAGTACCAGATGTATTGTGTATACAAAAGACATCGCTCAAACCTCAACTGGAGTTTGTGATTCCGGGATTCAGTTCGGTACGGTGTGATAGAGTGGAGGGGTCGGGTGGGGGTTCTACTATGTTCGTTAAAGAGGGGATGGCGTACAGAGTATCTGAGATACAGGAATTGGAATGTGTGGCGATAGAAATATGTAGGAATAGAGGTATTACTGTAATAGTCCATTTCTATAACCCCTGCAAACCTCTCATATTGGCACAGTTAGAAGGGATTGATAGGACGTGTAGGGGTAGGAAGGTAGTATGATGTTGTGATTTTAATGCCCATAATGAAGTCTGCGGAAGTATGCATAAAATAATTTGAAGAATTTATGGATAACAGGGGATTAGTATGTGTTAATGATGGGAGGGGGACGAGAATCAATGTGGTGAGGGGAACAGAGTCATGCTTGGACTTGACATTGGTATCTGCGGCCGTGGCAGGGAGGTGTGAATGGGAAGTGATGAGAGAAACCACGATAGGGAGTGATCCATTTCCAGTTCGATGTAAGGTCAATATGAATGTGTGTATGCAGAGTAGAGACAATAAGGTGGTGCTTTGAGTAAGGGATATAGCTCTACAGGTACTTAAGAATGGCTTGACAGTTCAGTCTAAGGCACTGCATCGCAGTGCTAGAGGCATGACCACAGACCGGGGTTCGATCCCAGCCTGTATCACAACTGGCCGTGATCAGGAGTCCCATAGGGCGACGCACAATTGGCCCAGTGTCGTCCGGGTTAGGGGAGGGTTTGGCCGGGGGGGCTTTACTTGACTCATCGCGCTCTAGCGACTCCTTGTGGCGGGCTGGGCGCCTGCAGTTGAACAGTGTTTCCTCCGACACATTGGTGCGGCTGGCTTCCAGGTAAGCGGGCGGGTGTTAAGAAGCACGGTTTGGCGGGTCATGTTTCGGAGGACCCATGACTCGAACTTCGCCTCCGGAAGCCCATTGGGGAGTTGCAGCGATGAGACAAGATCGAAATTGGGGAGAAAAAGGGGCACATTTTTACTTTTATTTTAAAAAGAATAGCTTGACAGAAAGGAATCTCATGGAGTATCAATGGAAGAGAGCAATGGCGAGAAGAGTCATGGCGGGTATTTTGCTCCACTATTGGTAGAGGGACCTAAATTGGTGCGGTTTGGAAAATGTTTAAAACAATGATGGGGAAGCGTAAAAATGCTGGAATTCCAGTGTTGGTAGAAGAAACATCACAGCTGTATCAAGTAAGGGCTTAATCTTTGGCAAAGGGAGTGGGATGTTAGTAGTAAGGGGTAGCAATTTTATTGTGTGCACCGGTCAGTTAAGGAAGAAGTGGGGAGTATGGGATGTAGGAGAGAGGAAGTTGTGTGGAGTAGACTACGGTTTGGGCACACAGGTTTGAATGCCATGTTGTGGATGATAGGGAGACATGAAACAGGTTTGTGTGATGAGTGTTTAGTGGAGGAAATGGTGGAGCATTTGTTGATATTTTCTGAACTGTCTGATGTAGTTAGAGAGAGATTGTGTGAAAGGGTTAGAGAGGATGGTTGGGGGTTGGGTGGTGTAGTGGGGGGAGGAAAGGGGAGGGAAGTGGTGTCTATGGCTTTATTTCACTTTCTAAGAGGAACAGGACTAATGAAGATCATGTAATTTAGGCAGGCCGTGACTGGCCTCTCACTCCAGTACAGTAGGTGGCGGTGTATGCATCTTAAAAGTTGGATGTGATCCGCCAACCCAATCTCGAAGAAGAAGATGAAGCAGAATGAATGAGGAGAGATTAATTAAAGAAAACGAACTAAAAAATAACTAGGTTTCCCCTTTTATCTGTGGATTAATTGTCAGAGTAGAGAACACACGATTTTGTGTGACTCAAAATGGATTAAAAACAAAGATCCAGCAACATTCTTTGACCATATGGATTTCAGTTAAAATAACAACCCAATGTTTATCTCAGGACAAATTAGCTAGCAACAGCAAGCTAGCTAAATGTATATGAAGGTTTCGTATGCGTCTCGACCTCTCCCCAAATTAATATAGTTGGTTCACAGTTGGTTTTGGTATTTTAACCTGTGTGTCATGAATGCGTTCAGTGGGGATAGACAAAATCAACATGAGAATGATGGCGCATGCTGGAGACGGTTTGGTCATCATGTTACAATTTTCATCTTAGTGCGTGACTTGGCCATAGTCACATCTTGGGGCGCATTGACAGTAGGCCTAGGTGTAAAAGGGTGGAGTTGCTCTAGGTGCCTCTACTGAATTAGGCCTACGGTAATCACGTGATTTGGCACTGTGAGCTTATTGGTCTATTTTAATTAATTGTTTGTTTGCTCTGTTTGGGCGAGTTCGTTTTGCATGGCCTGGTGCCCGGGTGGGGATTTCACTTAAGGACCAATGGAATAGTCTAAAATGTGCACACTCCGCCCACCCGGGGCCATGCAAAACAAACTCGCCCATTGATTGCATGAATGACGAGAATGCAAAGCACCTCCACATGTTTCCTACAAGTGGTGCATTTTCATGGAACCAGGAGAAGGAAAGACAGGGATAGAGCTGCTGCTGTCAATAAGTAAAATTACATTCTGCTTCCATTTTCAAGATGTGTTGTCACCCGAGAAAGCTAGCGCTCTCACACAGGTGTGGTGACATAACTCGAGCAATTGGAATAAGACAATTTGAGATCTTATTTCAAAGAGCGCTCCGTAAGCCAGGCCCCAGTTGGCAGAGCTAGGCATGTTGCACTCGGACACGTTTTAAGATGGAGAAAAGCCTCTCATTTTAAACAATGGGTCCGCCGTGGTTCTGTGTAGCCTAACTATGCTAATATATTTGAGACCAGTGCAGTTTATTTAATCTTTTACTTAATAAGTTAAATATCTTTGAGTAGTAAACAGGGAAACAATAAGTACCAGACAGTTCTCAATGAAAGTAGGGTGGTTGGTGGGCATATAACGAAAACGTCTATCAACTCAAAGATTGCGAGTTCGAATCTCATCATGGACAACTTTAGCACTTTAGCTAATTAGCAACTTTTCAACCACTTACTACTTTTTAGCTACCTTGCAACTACTTAGCATATTAGCTACCCATCACCTAACCGTAACCCTTTTAGCTAACCTTTCCCCAAACCCTAACCCTTTTAGCTAACCCTCCCCCCAACTCTAACCTTAACCCTTTAACCTAACTCTTAAACTTAACCTTAACCCTTAGCCTAGCTAACATTAGCGAGCTAGCTAGAATTCGTAACATATTATACATTTTGCAAATACGTAACATATCATAAGTTTTGCAAATTCGTAACATATTGTACATTTTGAGAATTCGTAACATAACACATTTAGCAAATTCAATACATATTGTACGTTTTACAAAATCATAACATATAATACAATTTGTAATTCGTAACATATCATATGAATGGGTGATGGACATCCACAAATAAATACATACCATACAAAGCTTAACATTTCATACTAAATATTTTGTCTCGGATTTACGTACAGAATATTACAAAATGCTCTGAGACGAGGTTGGGGGGGCATCGTTTACTACCTAAATTATTGGGATCATCTGATTACCACCAGTGTTTGGAATCCCTTGAGCTCGTTGACAAAAGACCATGGGACGCCTTTTCACACAGAGATTTATTTGTCAAAGGCCCGTAATGTGTATGTGTAACCTAAGCAATTATATTGGAGACAGCTGTGAATGTCATCTATTAATATATATTTTGTATTATTATTATTTTTTACATTTAACCTTTATTTAACTAGGCAAGTCAGTTAAGAACAAATTCTTATTTACAATGACGGCCTACCCCGTCAGGAATATTGGGACCGGGACACAGAAAGGTGGATTTCTGAGGAGGAATGGAGGGAGAAAAAGAGGAAGAAGAGGTCGAAGAGAGTGAGGAAAGCAGAGGGTGGGTTTGAGTTTGAGGAAGATGGTGATAAAAATGGAGATGAGGTGTCGAAGAAGATTGGTGGGAAGTGCAAACAGAGCGAGCTGTGTGTCAGACCGAGTTCTGGAGGGGAAATGGAAGTGAATGAGGGCGAGTTAAGTGAGGTGGAAGGTATGGTGAAGAGCTCGGAGCCCGAGCATGGTTTTGATGGACATGATAAAGAAGCCTCTGGTCCAGTAGGAGTGAAAGTTTTGGAGAAAGTGTATCCTTGCTTTTTGGTGGATCCATTTGTAGCTTCTGGGTTGGTGGGAAAGGAGCAGTTGAATCAGTGAAGGTAACCTGTAGTGGACTTGTGATATTTGTTTGTGTTTCTTCTGACCAGAGGGAGCGGGCGCTCTGTGTCACACAATGTGTCAAGATCTGTTTTGCTTTGCGCTTAGGAATAGGGCACCATTGAAAGGAGTGATTTCTGGGGTAGCGTTAAGTGTGGAGATGGTGCAATTGAAGTTGAAGATTCCTGGTGTTTGTGAGGCCCTCCGTTTGGTGCGACGCAGACCCGGTGGTGAGCGTGGTGAAACAGAGGAGTCACTGTCAGTCCTTTTGAGTTTTAAGTCTGAGTTTTTTACCCGACAAAGTCATGTTATATCAGTTATCCTGTTAGAGCTTTTGTGCCGAATCCACTGGGCTGTTTAAGGGGTAACGTTTATGGTCATGTTGCAGAAGTGTGCAGGAGGGCATGGGACAGAGGACTGTATAGTTTTGGTGGATAAAATTGTGTGTGTCAACTGTACGGGTGCCCATGTTGCTGGGGATCAGAAGTGTCCGGTGCGAGAGAGGCAGGTTGAGGTGGCCAAAGTCAGAATAGTGCAGAAGGTGTCGTATACAGAGGCAGTAAAGAAAGTAGAGGAGGATGGGTCAAGGGTGAGGGATCCGGAGAGGATCCCTATGTGTGGTAGATCTGTGTCAGCACAGAGGGAAAGGCCAACGAGTGATAATGGGTAGTCGGTTTTTAATGAGTCTTAGTTGGAAGGGGTTTTATTATTATTATTATTATTAAATATTGGTATATAGGTGTACGGTTAGTTGGTGGTGCAACTTATTCATTGTAAAAATATATATATATATCACACAGTGTAAAGCGATGGACCGCACAGTAGGTGGCGACATGCACAAACAAAATGTGCGAACTTCATGATACCAAAGAAGAAGAAGACACAGAGGCTTATCTTTCTGCACGTCTTTATTTGCAATGCTGGCTGCCATGGTTAACATAAACGCTGGAAATGTAATGCTCCATGAATTGACTCAAAAGTACCATAAGTACTGCAGGCCTACAGTGTCACAGTTAAGGTCAAACAGGTTATGTGTATGTTAGATTATCCAGTGTCCACAGTAACACGAGATTATTATGTACACCCAGGCTACTAGGGTCTTAGCCATGCTCTCACTAACCCTAATCTTTTCTCTTTCTCAGTCTCCCCTTCCGGAGGGCCTGAGGCTCTAGGACCGCGACTGAGGAAACCCTGGCCTGACACCTGGAAATACAGTGGGGGAAAAAAGTATTTAGTCAGCCACCAATTGTGCAAGTTCTCCCACTTAAAAAGATGAGAGAGGCCTGTAATTTTCATCATAGGTACACGTCAACTATGACAGACAAAATGAGAAAAAGAAATCCAGAAAATCATATTGTAGGATTTTTTATGAATTTATTTGCAAATTATGGTGGAAAATAAGTATTTGGTCAATAACAAAAGTTTCTCAATACTTTGTTATATACCCTTTGTTGGCAATGACACAGGTCAAACATTTTCTGTAAGTCTTCACAAGGTTTTCACACACTGTTGCTGGTATTTTTGCCTATTCCTCCATGCAGATCTCCTCTAGAGCAGTGATGTTTTGGGGCTGTTGCTGGGCAACACGGACTTTCAACTCCCTCCAAAGATTTTCTATGGGGTTGAGATCTGGAGACTGGCTAGGCCACTCCAGGACCTTGAAATGCTTCTTACAAAGCCACTCCTTCGTTGCCCGGGCGGTGTGTTTGGGATCATTGTCATGCTGAAAGACTCAGCCACGTTTCATCTTCAATGCCCTTGCTGATGGAAGGAGGTTTTCACTCAAAATCTCACGATACATGGCCCCATTCATTCTTTCCTTTACACGGATCAGTCGTTCTGGTCCCTTTGCAGAAAAACAGCCCCAAAGCATGATGTTTCCACCCACATGCTTCACAGTAGGTATGGTGTTCTTTGGATGCAACTCAGCATTCTTTGTCCTCCAGACACGACGAGTTGAGTTTCTACCAAAAAGTTATATTTTGGTTTCATCTGACCATATGACATTCTCCCAATCCTCTTCTGGATCATCCAAATGCACTCTAGCAAACTTCAGATGGGCCTGGACATGTACTGGCTTAAGCAGGGGGACACGTCTGGCACTGCAGGATTTGAGTCCCTGGCGGCGTAGTGTGTTACTGATGGTAGGCTTTGTTACTTTGGTCCCAGCTCTCTGTAGGTCATTCACTAGGTCCCCCCGTGTGGTTCTGGGATTTTTGCTCACTGTTCTTGTGATCATTTTGACCCCACGGGGTGAGATCTTTCGTGGAGCCCCAGATCTAGGGAGATTATCAGTGGTCTTGTATGTCTTCCATTTCCTAATACTTGCTCCCACAGTTGATTTCTTCAAACCAAGCTGCTTACCTATTGCAGATTCAGTCTTCCCAGCCTGGTGCAGGTCTACAATTTTGTTTCTGGTGTCCTTTGACAGCTCTTTGGCCTTGGCCATAGTGGAGTTTGGAGTGTGACTGTTTGAGGTTGTGGACAGGTGTCTTTTATACTGATAACAAGTTCAAACAGGTGCCATTAATACAGGTAACGAGTGGAGGACAGAGGAGCCTCTTAAAGAAGAAGTTACAGGTCTGTGAGAGCCAGAAATCTTGCTTGTTTGTAGGTGACCAAATACTTATTTTCCACCATAATTTGCAAATAAATTCATTAAAAATCCTACAATGTGATTTTCTGGAGAGAAAAAAATCTCAATTTGTCTGTCATAGTTGACGTGTACCTATGATGAAAATTACAGGCCTCTCTCATCTTTTTAAGTGGGAGAACTTGCACAATTGGTGGCTGACTAAATACTTTTTTACCCCACTGTACCTGGCCCAATCCCACCTGGCCCCCTTCTACCTGCTACCTGCCTGTTGCTGCCTCCACTGGATCTTTCTCCCCCTCAAGTCACCCCCAACACACCCAGAAACTTGGATTCCATTACTTACCATGACGTCTTTATGAAAAGACATCTGACCATAGGGTCTTGAAGTGTTAGTACTTTCTCAATAGCTCCTGGAGAGCTACCATCCTGTAGGTTTTCGCTCTAACACCAGTAACTAACCTGATTCAGCTTATCAACCAGCTAATTATTAGAATCAGGTAGCGCTCCATGGATATTGTCTGAGATTTCTGGCGATTAATAAAAATAAAAAATGCACTAACCCTCTTGCACTGACTCTATGCACACACACTGAACTCTACCCACACACTCACACATACGTACACTGACAGCCCAACACACACACTACATACGCCCACACACGTAACATGGACACACATGCATACTGATGCCACTCACACACTTTCACACTGCCCACATACTAGGTAAGGTCACTGCCAGGACCAAGTTCTTGGCTAAGAAGGCTAAGCTGTTGTACAAAAATTCAAAGAAAGTGCTAGCTAATGCGCTCCTCCAATGTCATTTTGACTATGCTAGCACCTCCTGGTTCAAAGGCTTAACTAATCTACTATAAAGCAAGCTTCATATAGCCCAGAACAAGTTGATTAAGGTGGTGTAATCAGCCCATGTACTCATATTGGTAGGAGCCAGTTTCAGGAGCTCAACTGGCTGCCTGTTGAGTCAAGGGTCACACAGACAAGGCTTAGTCTGGTTCATAGGATCATCCATGGGGCAGCTCCTAGGTATTTGTCTGACTACTTTCCCCATGTCAGAGATTCACACAACCACAACTAGAGCTAAGATAGCGAACGTGTGTGTGTGTGTGTGTGTATAGATTCAGAAGCCTAACAGGGAAAGGTACTTTTTTAAATTCAGAAGCCTCTGAGTCTGCCTCTGTTAACTATTCCCACTGAGTAGCTTTAAAAGGAAGGTGAAATACTGGTTAATGGATAGTGTGCCTCTGTGAGCAATCCCTCCTAGCCCATTGATGATGACCAAATAGCGTTCCTTTGTGTATAGTATGTATATGACTAAATAACCAAATTGACCTGCCACTCTAGCTTCTGTTTTTTCTTATATGCTAAACTTGGCAAATGCTAACATGAAAAGAGGACCACAATGGCAATGTTGTAGTCTTTTTTGTGTTCATCCTCAATGATTCTTAATCAAGTGCATCATTTTGTATGTGTATTTTGTTTTAAAATGATCAAATAAACTAAAATACGCTGATGCTATTATCCATCCTGTTGCCTAGTCAATTTACCCCTACCTATATGTACATACAGTGGGGAGAACAAGTATTTGATACACTGCCGATTTTGCAGGTTTTCCTACTTACAAAGCATGTAGAGGTCTGTAATTTTTATCATAGGTACACTTCAACTGTGAGAGACGGAATCTAAAACAAAAATCCAGAAAATCACATTGTATGATTTTAAAGTAATTAATTTGCATTTTATTGCATGACATAAGTATTTGATCACCTACCAACCAGTAAGAATTCCGTCTCTCACAGACCTGTTAGTTTTTCTTTAAGAAGCCCTCCTGTTCTCCACTCATTACCTGTATTAACTGCACCTGTTTGAACTCGTTACCTGTATAAAAGACACCTGTCCACACACTCAATCAAACAGACTCCAACCTCTCCACAATGGCCAAGACCAGAGAGCTGTGTAAGGACATCAGGGATAAAATTGTAGACCTGCACAAGGCTGGGATGGGCTACAGGACAATAGGCAAGCAGCTTGGTGAGAAGGCAACAACTGTTGGCGCAATTATTAGAAAATGGAAGAAGTTCAAGATGACGGTCAATCACCCTCGGTCTGGGGCTCCATGCAAGATCTCACCTCGTGGGGCATCAATGATCATGAGGAAGGTGAGGGATCAGCCCAGAACTACACGGCAGGACCTGGTCAATGACCTGAAGAGAGCTGGCACCACAGTCTCAAAGAAAACCATTATTAACACACTACGCCGTCATGGATTAAAATCCTACAGCGCACGCAAGTTCCCCCTACTCAAGCCAGCGCATGTCCAGGCCCGTCTGAAGTTTGCCATTGACCATCTGGATGATCCAGAGGAGAAATGGGAGAAGGTCATGTGGCCTGATGAGACAAAAATAGAGCTTTTTGGTCTAAACTCCACTCCGTGTTTGGAGGAAGAAGAAGGATGAGTACAACCCCAAGAACACCATCCCAACCGTGAAGCATGGAGGTGGAAACATCATTCTTTGGGGATGCTTTTCTGCAAAGGGGACAGGACAACTGCACCGTATTGAGGGGAGGATGGATGTATCGCGAGATCTTGGCCAACAACCTCCTTCCCTCAGTAAGAGCATTGAAGATGGGTCATGGCTGGGTCTTCCAGCATGACAACGACCCGAAACATACAGCCAGGGCAACTAAGGAGTGGCTCCGTAAGAAGCATCTCAAGGTCCTGGAGTGGCCTAGCCAGTCTCCAGACCTGAACCCAATAGAAAATCTTTGGAGGGAGTATGAAAGTCTGTATTGCCCAGCGACAGCCCCGAAACCTGAAGGATCTGGAGAAGGTCTGTATGGAGGAGTGGGCCAAAATCCCTGCTGCAGTGTGTGCAAACCAGGTCAAGATCTACAGGAAACGTATGATCTCTGTAATTGCAAACAAAGGTTTCTGTACCAAATATTAAGTTCTGCTTTTCTGATGTATCAAATACTTATGTCATGCAATAAAATGCAAATTAATTACTTAAAAATCATACAATGTGATTCTGTTTTTTTTTAGATTCCATCTCTCACATTTGAAGTGTACCTATGATAAAAATTACAGACCTCTACATGCTTTGTAAGTAGGAAAACCTGCAAAATCGGCAGTGTATCAAATACTTGTTCTCCCCACTGTAGAGGGAGAAGTGTGGCCCCTACCTCCATGGGTTCAGGCTCTGATACAGAATGGTCAAATAAGGAGGGAGAGAGGCGATGGGGGTGCCGACACTCCCGAAGGAGGTTATCCAGACGGATGGCCATCGCAATGAGTGCGTCCAAGGAGAGGGTGTCGTCTCGGCATGCCAACTCCGTCTGGACTTCTTCGCGCAGCCCTCTTCTGAATAGGGTGCGGAGCGCCGGCTCATTCCATCCGCTGGATGCTGCCACTGTCCGGAAGGTGAGGGTGTACTCTGCAGCGGTCTGGCCATCCTGCTGCAGTTCGAATAGGCAATCACCCCCCTCTCTGCCCTCCGGTGGATGATCAAAGACTCCTCTGAACAGAGCCATGAACCCCTCATAGGAAGTCTGCTCCTCCTCTCCTCTATTCCAGACGGCCGTAGCCCACTCCAACGCCCGTCCGGTCAGCAGAGAAATAACCGTGGCAACCATGGACCTCTCGGTGGTGGGGGCTCCCATCTGATGAGTGACATAGAGGGAGCACTTGAGTAGGTAGCCATGGCACTTTGATGGAGTCCCATCATATTTGTCCGGGAGGGACAAACGGGCATCACTGACCTGGGCGGACTGATGGATGGGCTGGGGTGCTGGGTCGACTTGTGGTAGAGAATCCTCCGCTAGTTGGAGGTGACGCCACTCGGGTAATGTCGAGACGTTGAAGAACGCAGAGGACCTAATCCATAGCCGTCCCTAGTTGTGCCAGCTGTTCGTGGTGTAGGCAAAGTAAGTGTCCCTGTTCGCCGACCCTCTGGGAGATGTCTTGATTCCCTGCTGCTTCCATTTGTTGAGGCAGTATTCTGTAACGATGACGCTGGGAGTCAGGAAGCAGGTGGTGAGTTTAATAATAATAATAATAATGATGAACATAGCGCGATACAAAACAAGACAGCGTCTGGACATGAACACAGAACCAACACTGCCTCAAGAGTGATGCTAGGGAGTGCTAGATAAAGGGGGAGTAATCAGGGTAGTGATGAAGTCCAGGTGTGCCTCATGATGGGGCACAGGTGTGCGTAATGAGGGTTGCCAGGTGTGCGTAATGATGGGTTGCCAGGACCGGTGTTTAGTAAACAGTCGACGTCGAGCGCCAGAGCGGGCGAGCGGGAGTAGACGTGACACTTGCTTAAACAAATGTGGTTTCTACTGACAATTGAGATGTACAAACTATGGCATAAGGGAACCATGAGCGGATCGGTGTCCCTATACCGGGACAGTTGCTGCTCAATATGTGATATGTGACTAGAATGGCGTTGTAAACAGACAACTTTCTGGGACATAGACATGTCTTATATGGGCAGAAAGCTTAAATTCTTGTTAATCAAACTGCAGTGTCCAATTTACAGTAGCTATTACAGCTCAAAAATAACATGCTATTGTTTGAGGATAGTGCACAACAACAAAACACTTTTGTCACGGCAACTGGTTTGATACATTCACCTCTGAAGGTAAATCATGTACTTACATTCAGTAATCTTGCTCTGATTTATCATCCTGAGGGTCCCAGAGATAAACTGTAGCATAGTTTTGTTTGATAAAATACGTTTTTATATTCAAATGTCGGAACTGGGTTCTACAGTTTGATCCCCTGCTGTCTCTGGCATTTTTGTATGTTCTCTATAGTGATGTACTTGAAAATGTATAAATTGACTAATTCGGAACATTTCGGAAAACTCCTGGCAGACTTGATACAAAATGTTGTGTAGTGATGTAATCCTTCACTGGATCAGTCTGAAACTTTGCACACACAATGCTGCCATCTTGTGGACAGAATCTAAATTACACCTAGATTCCTACATCACTGACTGGACTTTCTCTTTCATTTCAAAGATGATAAATAAATAAATAAATAAAAAACGCATGTTTTTTTGTTTTGTATTATCTTTTACCAGATCTAATATGTTATATTCTCCTACATTAATTTCACATTTCCCCAAACTTCTAAGTGTTTCCTTTCAAATTATACCAAGAATATGCATATCCTTGTTTCAGGTCCTGAGCTACAGGCAGTTATATTTGGGTATGTCATTTTAGGTGAAAATTGAAAAAAGGAGTCTGATCCTTAAGAGGTTTTAATGAGCGAGCTAAGACGGACGTAGTCAACATAACTATTTGTTCAGCACTTTTGAAATGTACAGTGACAGAATTCAGAACATGGGCCGTTCTTCCAGTATTCTCCCTGTACACCAAATCAGAACCATAGGATAAATAAAGGGGGCATATAAGCGTACAATGAAAGCTCTTACAATATTCGATGATGACATTTCTCTAAAACAGGCTATAGGCTACATGTGCACCACCAAATCAGAACAGTAGGCTAAATTATGAGAGGGAAAGGGACCAAATTATTAGGGTGAGGCACATGGGCTACTAACAGCTTACTACACAACATACATTTAGTATTACTTTCTTAGCTACAGTATACATATCTCCCTGGCATATTAAATAATTTATGCAGCAGCATAAAATACATTTTTGGACTCGCCTTGTTGTGCTGTGCTCACTTGAACAGGAAGGTGGCACGGCGGTCCTTCTTGTGGGCAGATTTTGTCATCAAAGTCTGGCATTCTCCTGATTTATGGTGCTTTCAAGACAACTGGGAACTCTGAAAAAAACAAGGTTGAATCATGACGTCAGTGATCTTCAGGTCGGAACTTTAGAAAGAGGCCCGAGTTCCCGACTTGGAATTCCGAGTTGGATGACCGTTCAAAACGTACTTTCCCAGTCGGAGCTAGTTTTTTTCAGAGTTCCCAGTTGTCTTGAACTCACTGAAGTCTGAGATTTCCCAGTTCCCGAGTTTCCAGTTGTTTTGAACGCAGCAGAAGTCATGCTGGATTGACAGCATGGCCAATGATTTTCAACCTTTTCTGGCCCATGGTGTTGCATGTAAATGTTTATCCTTTTAACCTTGGAAAAGAGACCCTTAAACCCAGGACCACACACCCTCTCCACTGATTTTTTTTTTCCACCTTTATTTAACTAGGTAAGCCAGTTGAGAACAAGTTCTCATTTACAACTGCGACCTGGCCAAGATAAAGCAAAGCAGTGCGTAAAAACAACAACACAGAGTTACATATGGGGTAAAACAAAACATAAAGTCAAAAATACAACAGAAAATATATATACAGTGTGTGCAAATGTAGCAAGTTATGGAGGTAAGGCAATAAATAGGCTATAGTGCAAAATAATTACAATTAGTATTAACACTGGAATGATAGATGTGCAAGAGATGATGTGCAAATAGAGATACTGGGGTGCAAATGAGCAAAATAAATAACAATATGGGGATGAGGTAGTTGGGTGGGCTAATTTCAGATGGGCTGTGTACAGGTGCAGTGATCGGTAAGGTGCTCTGACAACTGATGCTTAAAGTTAGTGAGGGAGATAAGAGTCTCCAGCTTCAGAGATTTTTGCAATTCGTTCCAGTCATTGGCAGCAGAGAACTGGAAGGAATGGCGGCCAAAGGAGGTGTTGGCTTTGGGGATGACCAGTGAGATATACCTGCTGGAGCGCATACTACGGGTGGGTGTTGCTATGGTGACCAATGAGCTAAGATAAGGCGGGGATTTGCCTAGCAGTGATTTATAGATGGCCTGGAGCCAGTGGGTTTGGCGACGAATATGTAGTGAGGACCAGCCAACAAGAGCATACAGGTCACAGTGGTGGGTAGTATATGGGGCTTTGGTGACAAAACGGATGGCACTGTGATAGACTACATCCAATTTGCTGAGTAGAGTGTTGGAGGCTATTTTGTAAATGACATCGCCGAAGTCAAGGATCGGTAGGATAGTCAATTTTACGAGGGCATGTTTGGCAGCATGAGTGAAGGAGGCTTTGTTGCGAAATAGGAAGCCGATTCTAGATTTAACTTTGGATTGGAGATTCTTAATGTGAGTCTGGAAGGAGAGTTTACAATCTAACCAGACACCTAGGTATTTGTAGTTGTCCACATACTCTAGGTCAGACCCGTCGAGAGTAGTGATTCTAGTTGGGCGGGCGGGTGCCAGCAGCGTTCGATTGAAGAGCATGCATTTAGTTTTACTAGTGTTTAAGAGCAGTTGGAGGCTACTGAAGGAGTGTTGTATGGCATTGAAGCTCGTTTGGAGGTTTGTTAACACAGTGTCCAATGAAGGGCCAGATGTATACAAAATGGTGTCGTCTGCGTAGAGGTGGATCTGAGAGTCACCAGCAGCAAGAGCGACATCATTGATATACACAGAGAAAAGAGTCGGCCCAAGAATTGAACCCTGTGGCACCCCCATAGAGACTGCCATAGGTCCAGACAACAGGCCCTCCGATTTGACACATTGAACTGTGTCTGAGAAGTAGTTGGTGAACCAGGCGAGGCAGTCATTTGAGAAACCAAGGCTATTTAGTCTGCCAATAAGAATGGGGTGGTTGACAGAGTCGAAAGCCTTGGCCAGGTCGATGAAGACGGCTGCACAGTACTGTCTATTATCAATCGCGGTTATAATATCGTTTAGGACCTTGAGCATGGCTGAGGTGCACCCATGACCAGCTCGGAAACCGGATTGCATAGCGGAGAAGGTACGGTGGGATTCGAAATGGTCGGTGAGCTGTTTGTTAACTTGGCTCTCAAAAACGTTCGAAAGGCAGGGCAGGATGGATATAGGTCTGTAACAGTTTGGATCTAGAGTGTCACCCCCTTTGAAGAGGGGGATGACCGCGGCAGCTATCCAATCTCTGGGGATCTCAGACGTTACGAAAGAGAGGTTGAACAGGCTAGTAATAGGGGTTGCGACAATTTTGGTGGCTAGTTTTAGAAAGAAAGGGTCCAGATTGTCTAGCCCAGATGATTTGTAGGGGTCCAGATTTTGCAGCTCTTTCAGAACATCAGATGTCTGAATTTGTGTGAAGGAGAAGCGGGGCGGGGGGGGGGGGGGGGGGCATGGGCAAGTTGCAGCGGAGGGTGCAGAGCTGGTGGCCGGGGTAGTGGTATCCAGGTGGAAAGCATGGCCAGCCGTAGCAAAATGCTTGTTGAAATTCTCGATTATTGTAGATTTATCGGTGGTGATAGTGTTTCCTAGCCTCAGTGCAGTGGGCAGCTGGGAGGAGGTGCTCTTATTCTCCATGGACTTTACAGTGTCCCAAAACTTTTTGGAGTTAGTGCTACAGGATGCAAATTTCTGTTTGAAAAAGTTAGCCTTTGCTTTCCTAACTGCTTGTGTATATTGGTTCCTGACTTCCCTGAAAAGTTGCATATCGCGGGGGCTATTTGATGCTAATGCAGTACGCCACAGGATGTTTTTGTGCTGGTCAAGGGCAGTCAAGTTTGAGGAGAACCAGGGGCGATATCTGTTCTTAGTTCTGTATTTTTTGAATGGGGCATGTTTATTTAAGATTGAGAGGAAATGTCTTTTAAAGAACAACCAGGCATCCTCTACTGACGGAATGAGATCTATATCCATCCAGGATACCTGGGCCAGGTCAATTAGGAAGGCCTGCTCGCTAAAGTGTTTTAGGGAGCGTTTGACAGTGATGAGGGGTGGTCGTTTGACCGCAGACCCGTTATGGACGCAGGCAATAAGGCAGTGATCGCTGAGATCCTGGTTGAAGACAGTGGAGGTGTATTTAGAGGGTAAGTTAGTCAGGATGATATCTATGAGGGTACCCATGTTTACGGATTTAGGGTTGTACCTGGTAGGTTCGTTGATAATTTGTGTGAGATTGAGGGCATCTAGTTTGGATTGTAGGATGGCTGGGGTGTTAAGCATATCCCAATTTAGGTCACCAAGCAGTACGACCTCTGAGGATAAATGGGGGGCAATCAATTCACATATGGTATCCAGGGCACAGCTGGGGGCTGAGGGTGGTCTGTAGCAAGCGGCAACAGTGAGAGACTTATTTCTGGAAAGTTTGATTTTTTTAAGTAGAAGCTCAAACTGTTTGGGCACAGACCTGGATAGTATGATAGAGGTCTGCAGGCTATCTCTACAGTAGATTGCAACTCCACCCCCTTTGGCAGTTCTATCTAGACGGAAAATGTTGTAGTTGGGGATGGACATTTCAGAATTTTTGGTGGCCTTCCTAAGCCAGTATTCAGACACTGCTAGAACATCAGGGTTGGCGGAGTGTGCTAACGCAGTGAATAACTCAAACTTAGGAAGTAGACTTCTGATGTTAACGTGCAGAAAACCAAGGCTTTTACGGTTACAGAAGTCAACAAATGATAGCTCCTGGGGAGTAGGAGTGATACATGGGGGCTGCAGGGCCTGGGTTAGCCTCTACATCACCAGAGGAACAGAGGAGGACTAGAATAAGGATACGGCTAAAGGCTTTAAGAACTGGTCTTCTAGTGCGTTGGGTACAGAGAATAAAGGGGGCAGATTTCCGGGCATTGTAGAAAAGATTCAGGGCATTATGTACAGACAAGGATATGGAAGGATATGAGTACAGTGGAGGTAAACCTAAGCGTTGGGTAACAATGAAAGAGATAGCATCACTGGAGGCACCGATTGAGCCGGTCTCGGCGTGTATGGGGGGTGGAACAAAGGAACTATTTGAGGCAGTTTGAGAGGGACTTGGAGTTCTACAGTGAAATTGTATAATAAGAACTAACTGGAACAGCAATAGGCAAGGCATATTGACATGGGAGAGAGGCATAAAGCAATCACTGGTGTTATTAGAGAGAGCTAAGACAACAACTGGTAATGGCGATAAAGTTTGGGCTGAGGCTAAACAGAATAAACAGGACAGGGTACCGTGTAAAGGAACAGTCCAGCAGGCATCAGCTGTGCAGCTGAGTGATCATAAGGTCCAGTGAACAGCAATATGTGAGTCCGAGAGCAGTTCAAATTGGTGCTTCAGCACAGCGAGCAGGAAGCCAGGTCGCAGTTGTAAATGAGAACTTGTTCTCAACTGGTTTACCTGGTTAAATAAAGGTGAAATAAAAAATAAATAAAATAAAAGCACGGTTGTAGTTTGCGTGTGCTAGCGGGCCGGGGCTAGCAGATGGATCTTCGTGGTCGTCGCAACGGGAAGCCGGTTAAAACCCCAGATGATTACGTCGGCAGACCAGTCGTGATGGATCGGCAGGGCTCCGTGTCGACTCTAGGAGGTCCCGTCCGGTTGACAGAGAGGTAGATAGCCGGGGATGTGCTTGACTCAAGGCTAGCTCAAGGCTGATTAGCCAACAACAACGAATAGCAGGCTAGTGATTGCTTTGCAACGTTTGCAGTTAGCCAATGATTCCTTCCAAACCACTCAATGTTGAATTTACGATTTCAAACTTGTTGTGTAATGTTTATGTCCAATGGCTGATGACAACCGATACGTTTTATCTAATATTTATCTTCATATGACAAGGATTGAAAAGGATTTGCCAGTAGATTGTCAACTTGATTCATGATGATGACTGCTTGTTTAGCTAGCTAGCTAAGATTTTGAAAGTATGATGTTGACGTGATCAGTCCAATCAAAGCCACGGTAGATATAACGTGATTTGACGTCATTTTATCTGTGGCCAATGACCTTGAGCCTTCTTGGATGGGCACTTTTAATGTAAATCTATGGCAGCACCCAAGGGGCTTGAACTTTCTAGCTCTCCCTGTAGATTTTGCGGTAATGTAGTGTCCCGATGAGTGACAGAACACTGAGCCAATCACGGCGCAACTAGAAAACATTACCTACCCCTACGCTCTGTATTTTCCGCTGGCTGCCCCACAACCACAGAAAGCACTGAGCTAGGCTGAAACACATGCATTTTGAAGCTGCCTTACTCAAGAAAGCAAAAAAGAGACCATGTTTGTATGCGGCTCAATTATTAATTTTTTTACATTGTTTGCAAACTGATATATGACACGTATTAATGCCAAAATAACATGCAAAACAGGCCTTGCCCTGAATGACAGGTCGCCACTGATTTCAGATGATCCCATAATGTAAGCAGTAAAAAACGCCCCCCTCTGGTATGTTCTATTGAGAACTGTCTGGGACTCGTTGTTTCACTGTTTAGGCCTATTACTCAAAGATATTTAACTTATTAAGTGAAAGACGAAATTAACTGCAATACATTGGTCTCAAATACTGTATATTAGCATAACTAGGCTATACAGTTCCGCGAAGTACCCATTGTAAAATGAGGGTTTACTCGTATTAAAACTTGTCCAGTGCAACATGCCTAGCTCTGTCCACTGGGGATGGCTTACGGAGCACTATGCCTACAGCATCGTGAATCTACAGAAACAACCGACAGATTGCGTGAGATGCATGGTGACCGAATATTTTCTATACCCATTCCTATGAAAATAAAATGCCGCTTCCGTGTTCCACACGTACCACACGTTTCACTTTAGACTAGTCTACACACAATGCCTGATGGGATACGAGTGCATTTGCCTGACGTCTGTAATACTATGCGTTGGCGTTTGTAGTACTACATTTCCCATCAACCACCATTCTCATCTTCTAGCTCTCCCAGCTGAGTGATCTGACAGCCGCGGACAGCTTCTCCCCAATCGCTCTGAGCAGCCGGGGAGAGGCGAAGGGCAAAGGAGCTGCAGTCATGGAGCAGTTGTAGGGATACCAGAAAAGCCTCTCCTGCCGGAAGAAATAAAAGAAACCACAGCTTCATGACCGAAAACGCAATACCCAAAGTGGCAACGAGAAACGCAAGAGTACCGATCATGCAGTTCAAATACAGAAGAATCTAATAATCTATTCCAACGAAAGGGTTCTCCGCGATCCTTCAAGGTTGGACCCTCTTGAAACCGTCTCACCCCCTCATCGTTCGTCATAGGTTCAGCTGGCGCATCGGCCGAGGTTGATCCATCACCAACATCCATAGTATGTCGGTGGAGGAGCAGCGCTATTCCGACGCGATGCTCGTGCTAGAGGCCGGACCCGAGTGTCTGCGAGCCGAGATCGAGCGCCTTTCCCGGGAGCTGAGTGAGACCACCCATGAGAAGATCCAGGCGGCGGAGTACGGGCTGGCGGTGCTGGAGGAGAAGCAGCAGCTGAAACATCAGTATGACGACCTGGAGATCGAATACGAGACCGTGCGCCAGGAACTGGACATGCTCAAAGAGGTATGTTGTAGTCTTTTACCGGTGTGTATTTACTGTATGAATTTGAAATATCAATTTAAACTGCTATAAAATGCATACATTTTATGTTTGGACAAATTGTGTATGCATATTTATTATTGATGGCAACTGTAGGCCTAGCCTAAGATACAGTATGTCCTGAAATTTAGTTTTGAAAATATCTATTCTATTCTGATCAGAGCCCCAGTCCCGCAAGGTCAAATGTAGGGGGATGAGGGGATGATTATGTATTTGTAACTTTGCCTTATGCTCTATCAATGATTCCCCTCTGTGGGTGAATTGATATTATTGCCATACTACCCCTTCTCTCTAGCTATAGGCTTAGTAATATCGTGCCAAGCTGCTATGGAATTAGCTTTTTCTAATTTAAGATATTGGGGTTAGAGACAAATGCATTCTGTTTTTCCATGCCCATACAGTGTTTGTTGTGTATGGTCATTTGCTGTGGGATTTGAAATGTGAATTCAAATATACTGAACAAAAATATAAACGCAACATGCAACAATGTCAAAGATTTTACTGAGTTACAGTTGAAATAAAATAAATCAATTGAAATAAATAAGGCCCTATTCTATGGATTTCACATGACTGGGAATACAGATATGCATCTGTTGGTCACAGATACCTTTAAAAAAAAAAAGGTATGGGCGTGGATCAGAAAACCAGTCAGTATCTGGTGTGACCACCATTTGCCTCATGCTGCGCGACACATATTCTTCGCATAGAGTTGATCAGACAGTTGATTGTGGCCTGTGGAATATTGTCATTTTCAGCTTGCATGAATTGCGTACAGATCTTTGCGACATGGAGCTGTGCATTATCATGCTGAAACATAAGGTGATGGCGGCGGATGAATAGCACAACAATGGGCCTCAGAATCTCGTCATGGTATCCCTGTGCGTTCAAATTGCCATCGATAAAATGCAATTGTGCTCATTGTCCGTAGCATATGCCTGCCCATACCCCACCGCTACCATGGGGCACTCTGTTCACAACGTTGACATCAGCAAACCGCTTACCCACACGACGCCATACACGTGGTCTGTGATTTTGAGGCCAGTTGGATGTACTGCCAAATTCTCGATGGTAGAGATATTAACATTAAATTATCTGGCAACAGGTCTGATGGACATTCCTGCAGTCAGCGTGCCAATTGCACGCTCCATCAAAACTTGAGACATCTGTGGCGTTGTGTGACAAAACTCCACATTTTAAAGTGGCCTTTTATTGTCCCCAGCACAAGGTGCACCTGTGTAATGATCATGCTGTTTAATCAGCTTCTTGATATACCACACCTGTCAGGGGGATGAGTTATCTTGGCAAAAGAGAATTTGTGCAGATAATTTGAGAGAAATAAGCTTTTTGTGCGTATGAAAAATTTCTGGGATCTTTTATTTCAGCTCATGAAACATGGGACCAACACTTTACATGTTGCATTTATATTTTTGTTCAGTGTACATTGCACCGCTGAAATATTATAGGCCTACTCCAACAAGGATGAAGATGAGTTATCTGACAAATGCTGAAAGTTCTATCTTCACTAATGGATCTGAGTAATGGTTATCCACTGCCACCCTGTTTATTAATGTGTAACTAATAAAGAAGTGGACATTCACTCAATTGCTCTTGGTTGATATAGTTTTATCTCTCATTTAAACACACAAAAGTCCTCTCTAATGCCAATTTTGACAATACTCTTACTAAAGCAGTCTCTCAAACCAGAGGACCTTTATTCTCTGGTGTTTCCAGTCTGGTTTGAAAAAGAGGCGGGCATGTGGTTTTTGAATTTTGAAAGTTCCCGCCTGAAAAAGAGGAAGGATGAGTAACCTATTCACAGAGGAAACTAAACGAGTTTCGACCATTTAGGAATAGGAGGAATGTTGACTGTTAGTTAGGGCAGGGAGACAGGATAAAGGACTGGCCTGTGTTTCCAAACTATGAAAAGCCCTTTCCCACTTAAATGTAACACGCCAGTCCTAGTTCTACCTTCCTTTTCCTGGCAGAGGTTTCAGCAGCCTTGTGAGTTTGATTAGGAAAGAGGGAGAGCGGTTTAAGAAGTAGGTTAGGGAGTCAGTGGCCTGGATGAGTCACTTCCTGCTATGTGGAACCTATCTCTGAGATTTTACTTCCTTGTTACCTCCCACATGACTAGAACAGACCAATCATCATGGCTCAGTGGGCCGGGTACCTTATGATGACAGCTCCCTTGGGTCTGTAAATATGTGAGTGGGATGAGGCAGAGAGCGAGAGGAATGCTGAACAGATATGACGCAGTAAAAGCTTAAGGCCTCTCTCTCTCTCTCTCTCTCTCTCTCTCTCGCTCTCTCGCTCTCTCGCTCTCTTTCTCTCGCTCTCTTTCTCTCGCTCTCTTTCTCTCGCTCTCTTTCTCCTGCTCTCTTTCTCTCTCTCTTTCTCTCTCTCTTTCTCTCTTTCTCTCTCTCTTTCTCTTTCTCTTTCTCTTTCTCTTTCTCTCTCTCTCTCTCTCTCTCTCTCTCTGAGAGGATTTCTTGGTGCTTTCTCAGCTGCCTCTGCTCTGTGTTCCCATGCATTCCTTTGGCCAGTATCTCAGAATAACATGGAAACCTCCTGAATAGAGGAAACAGACTGACAGCGAAAGAGCAACAATAGGGTAAACTGATTGCTTCAAGATAATTATAGGGGTGCTTTTGTTTTTCTTCCGCTTTTCCAAGCAGACAATTGTTTAAAAAAACAGCCTGAATCATTGCATTTTTGTCTGACTTAAGATGTTGGTGATGACTCATTGGGTAGTCACGGAAAATTGTGTTTTGAATGAACAAATGTCTAATATCCACCGTTTGTTTGAGCGTTTCTGGTTTGATGATCATTAAGACTTGTCCACCAGGAAATCAGTTAATTGTTTGTGGGGTTGCCATTTGTGGGCCTATTGTGGATATTGAGATTTCATGCCTGGATCCGTTTGCTATGTGCCAAATTGAATTGATTCTTTAATTCATTTTAATGACTGCCCTCGATGCATAGCTGTGGGAAGTAGGTGCTTCAGCCCCCTGAAAAAAAACATTTGAAAAATACACCTTATCTCAGTGGACGATATCCACAGAAAATACAATAATACAATACAATAAGAACAAAACTTCATATTTCATGTTATACAGGATGCCTGAATAGAATAATCTGTAATAGAAGAGGGAGAGATGTTATTCTGCTGAAACACACTATTAACTCAGATGGCCTCTAGAAGTACAGTGCACTCATGTCGTTATAGTACTAGGGTTGTCTGAATTCAAATAGCTAATTTCTATTTGCCTGCCACTGTGTGCTGAGTTAAGGGAGCGCTATTAGCAGCAATTAGTTTGCTTTGGCGACTGGTCAGATGGTCTAGCTGACTTATACAAACAGAATGTTGGCTGTCTTTGTCTCTAGGGGTTGTTAGGACTGTTGGACTACTGTCTAGTCAGGTAAATGTTGGATGTCCATTGTCTCTGGAGATGGTTATTACACAGTTGTACCTGGCTACTATTTACACTGGTAAATAACATGTTTGGTTGTCCTTACTCTTTGGTTGTCCTCTCTGAGGACTTAGACAGCTCGGAAGAAAAGACCTGGGAGATTTACACACCACTGTCTGTCCAACATTGGCCCTGTCCAGATGACACAGATACTCCGCCTGTCTCTGCGTGGGCACATCATTCATATTTGTTGTGTGTTAAAAGGACAGTTGTTACTCTTTTGTCCCAATCTGGGTGGGAAAAAGCAGGCCAGAAATCATTGGTGGCAGTGAGCAAAGTCCAGTTGCCCTTTAAACTGGAGTAGGTCTAACCCCGGGGGCAGGGAAGGACAAACCTGCAGAAGAGGACACACACACGCACACACACACACTCACACGCGCTAGTCAACACCACTTGGGAGGCAGTGCAATAAGTTGGGGGAATTCCTCTCTGTGCTGTTGCCTAGTAACAGCACAGATCTTTGCCTTAATTTGAGCATCCGGCATGCTGCCTTCCCAGCAGGTGTTACTACCAGTGTGACTGTGAGTGTGTGACTGAGGCTGCTGCTCTGCAAATTAAGGCTTTATGGCACATATATAATGAACCATAAGAGACCATCCTATGGATGGATTTGATATTGTATATTCTGAGGATATTTTCTGTCTTTCTATAGGTCCATCCACTGATTCTTTACATGTTATTTCCCTCATGTTGTTCCAGGTTTTCTAGTAGCCAGTTTTCTAGGAATCCTGCCATGCTAATTGCTAGTCGCCCTGACATGCTGCTCCCATACTAACATAATGCTCAGGCTTTAGATTCCTACTGCTGGTATATTGTCATTCCTTGGGTCTCACACCCTCCCCTTACATGTTACTGTAACATAAGGTCACAATCTCTCTGTTTGGCTATGCTTTGACTCTTGTCATTGTTTGTGAGTGAGTGGACCGTTGGCAAGCTAACTTTTCCCTCCCCCAATCTTACCCCACCTTTTAGGGGTAGAGAGTGCTTACTGTTTGGTGACTGTTGTGACCCATTGATAGCCCATAAAGAGGGAGTGGCAGCCTAAGAGTTGCTCCGGCTATCTTGGATTAGAGTGTCCCTCTGTTGGCTTGTTAGGCCTACATCCTGGGTCACTTGGCCCTGGCTCCTCTGAGGTGTCCTAGGGTGCTTCTCAATAATTTAAAATGGATTCCTTTCCTCGTTTCCTTTTGTTAATCTCCTTAGTCTCCAATGATAACACCCTATCAAAACACAAGGTAAACTTGCTGTCAAAGCGTAGGTTTATAAGAGCAGGTTTAGCACAATCCTCCTTAGTCCTATAACGTGATTAGGCTGCTATACTCTCCACTTTGTGATGATAAGACTGTGGACTTTAACCTCTTTACCATTAACAGTACAACTTCAAATGACATGTTAATGATATTATACTACACCTTCACCTTACCAGTTGATGATATCACAGGTTTACAGACTAGAGCCCCCACAGCTGTTGTTTATATTCTTAATTTAAACCACTCAGCAATGACATCATGTACCACACCTTTCTTTAACTGTTCTTGTGACTCGTGGGAGAAGTTGTCCCCAACAACAGATCCAGGATTAGATTTCTTTAACCCCATAGTCTCGTGATGCCTTCCTTCCATGTTTCGTTCATCACTGGGCTGGAAATTGAGGTTTCCTCAAAACCCATTTTAACCATAACTATTACAGGGATGAAAAACAGTGATTAGGTGCAACTTCACTGAGACTGTGGCATATCTGTCTTGTTGTGAATGTTGAGGCTGGTGTTACACAACTAGGATGCAATATTGCATGTGACATCATCTCAAGCAACTGTTGCTGTTACATGTAGCAATTCTAAAGCTCCGGGCCTCTCTCAGGCCTGTGGAACCGATTGTCACGAGGTTGACCGGGTGCCATAAAGATGACAGCATTCTAAAATTATTATGGGAGCAGACAACGGCCCCATAGAACAATCCATAGCCTTCTCTTTCCACATCTTTTTCTCTGTTTCTCTCCAATGCTGGACCAATGCTGTTAGTCAACACACACACACACTACTGTTGTCATGACAAAGGCCAGTGTTCTCTGGCTTCTTGTGACATTGTGGAGAGTGTCAGAGAACACACTATAGCCATTCAGTTATGCACCCTCCCTCTCTCCCTCTTTTTCCTCACTCCCTCTCTCTCCAGCAACTGGGCATCAGGCTGTGGAATTCTCCCTGACAATCGGAGGCTATAACACAGTTAAGCTCAGAAGAACTGGGCACTCTGTACTCGGCTCGCTGGCCTTTGTGTGCCTGAGCCTGGTGGGGTTAACAGGTCTTGGGTGTCACAGATGAAGGGAGCGTTAAACGCTCCCAGAACACAGAGGGATGACAGGAGAGATTGAGAGGGGTCCCATTGTGGCCATATTTGAAAGGACTGGTCACTTTTGTCCCTTTTTAAATGCCATATCACTGAAGCACATATCTATATGTCCTTTAACAAAGATGTTTGGTGTGACTTTAAACCCCTCCACTGTGTTCGTTGTGTCAAAGACCTAGGATTAGGGCTGTTGCGGGGACCGTATTACCGCCACACCGGCGGTCATGAGTCATGAAGGCAGTCAAATTCCACGTGACCGTTTAGTCATGGTAATTAGGCTTCTCCAAGCTCTGATGCTACTGATGGTCATTAGAAGCCTACCAAACTTGCTAACTGCCTGGTACTCAGCACTCTATTGTCCCTCTAATCACTCTGACATCAATGCAAATGAAATCGAAAATCTAATCAAACACTTCATTAGAGCCCATGAGCTCATGTTGCGGAACATTTCTATAGGCTATGCAATTGCGAGAAAACAAAGTGATGGCCTCTATTAAAAAGAGGAGGATCCCATCAGCTTTCTATAGGCTAGCCCTACTATATTTATTTCTCAACTTTCCTAATATTAAGCAAATATTAAGCACATTGCTTATCTTTACAACAGGAGTATAACCTACCTGGCTTGCATGAAAATAAACCACAAGAAAAGTGTCCTCCATTCGCTATTTAAGTGCAGAGATGACATGTATTTTTTCCCCTGCCCCTGTTTGGTCCATTCTAAATCAAAACAAATTTCACACATATGTTATTTAGTTTACAGTGGGGAAAAAAAGTATTTAGTCAGCCACCAATTGTGCAAGTTCTCCCACTTAAAAAGATGAGAGAGGCCTGTAATTTTCATCATAGGTATACGTCAACTATGAGAGACAAAATGAAAAGAAAAAAATCCAGAAAATCACATTGTAGGATTTTTTATGAATTTATTTGCAAATTATGGTGGAAAATAAGTATTTGGTCAATAACAAAAGTTTCTCAATACTTTGTTATATGCCATTTGTTGGCAATGACACAGGTCAAACGTTTTCTGTAAGTCTTCACAAGGTTTTCACACACTGTTGCTGGTATTTTGGCCCATTCCTCCATGCAGATCTCCTCTAGAGAAGTGATGTTTTGGGGCTGTCGCTGGGCAACACAGACTTTCAACCCCCTCCAAAGATTTTCTATGGGGTTGAGATCTGGAGACTGGCTAGGCCACTCCAGGACCTTGAAATGCTTCTTACGAAGCCACTCCTTCATTGCCCGGGCGGTGTGTTTGGGATCATTGTCATGCTGAAAGACCCAGCCACGTTTCATATTCAATGGCCTTGCTGATGGAAGGAGGTTTTCACTCAAAATCTCACGATACATGGCCCCATTCATTCTTTCCTTTACACGGATCAGTCGTCCTGGTCCCTTTGCAGAAAAACAGCCCCAAAGCATGATGTTTCCACCCCCATGCTTCACAGTAGGTATGGTGTTCTTTGGATGCAACTCAGCATTCTTTGTCCTCCAAACACGACGAGTTGAGTTTTTACCAAAAAGTTCTATTTTGGTTTCATCTGACCATATGACATTCTCCCAATCCTCTTCTGGATCATCCAAATCCACTCTAGCAAACTTCAGATGGGCCTGGACATGTACTGGCTTAAGCAGGGGGACACGTCTGGCACTGCAGGATTTGAGTCCCTGGCGGCGTAGTGTGTTACTGATGGTAGGCTTTGTTACTTTGGTCCCAGCTCTCTGCAGGCCATTCACTAGGTCCCCCCATGTGGTTCTGGGATTTTTGCTCACTGTTCTTGTGATCATTTTGACCCCACGGGGTGAGATCTTGCGTGGAGCCCCAGATCGAGGGAGATTATCAGTGGTCTTGTATGTCTTCCATTTCCTAATACTTGCTCCCACAGTTGATTTATTCAAACCAAGCTGCTTACCTATTGCAGATGCAGTCTTCCCAGCCTGGTGCAGGTCTACAATTTAGTTTCTGGTGTCCTTTGACAGCTCTTTGGTCTTGGCCATAGTGGAATTTGGAGTGTGACTGTTTGAGGTTGTGGACAGGTGTCTTTTATACTGATAACAAGTTCAAACAGGTGCCATTAATACAGGTAACGAGTGGAGGACAGAGGAGCCTCGTAAAGAAGAAGTTCCAGGTCTGTGAGAGCCAGAAATCTTGCTTGTTTGTAGGTGACCAAATACTTATTTTCCACCATAATTTGCAAATAAATTCATAAAAAATCCTACAATGTGATTTTCTGGAATTTTTTCTCTCAATTTGTCTGTCATAGTTGACGTGTACCTATGATGAAAAGTACAGGCCTCTCTCATCTTTTTAAGTGGGAGAACTTGCACAATTGGTGGCTGACTAAATACTTTTTTCCCCCACTGTATGTAAAGACAATATTAAATCAAGACTAGTCTGATGGGGGACAATATTAGCCTATAACTTGTGAATTATATATTATCACTTGTGAATGATGCCCAGCATAAGAAACAATGCCTTTTTTGTGTGACCTTTTTGATTCATAATCGCACACCTCATGTAGCCTAGCCCATAGGCCTATATGTTTTGATAAGGTTTGTATCACAACTAACGTGGCCAAATAACTTCTTAATATTAAGCACATTATTCCACTTTATAAGGGGTGTAGAGTCTAACTGGCATACATAAGCAGCGCGTGAATTTCAAGTTTGGGGAAGATAATTTTCACCATAAATGCACCTTTATAATAAAAGCATTACATGCATAATCGGATTTGCAGTCACTTTTGATAATGGTGTTTTCCGCTAATGGAACATTCGCGCTTATAGCCTACTACCATGTGCGCATTGCTGCGCTTATAATGTGAAGAAATAGCCGAATAGTTTATCTACATTTTAAGCTAAACGTTCTGATCTGTTGTGTCAGCCTCATTGCGTAAAAACGTTTTTTTGATGCTAGTGGTTGTATTAATTTGGGATCTATCGCATCCCACAACTGTCCCAGACTATGTTTGGAATATTTATTCCTCGCACAGAATAGGTCGACTTTTGTACTATCGGGGATAGTAGACTGACATAGGCTAGTGGTTTTGCTGTTCGTTAGGCCTACTCATCTTGTTGGCTGATGAAAAGTAAATGTGGACAGTTCTTCCAATATCTTCAATATGCACCTCGGAATTGGATAAGGACGCGCGCAGTTGCGTCCCCGATGTGTCGGTCTTCACTTGTAGCCTGTGGGAAAGACCCAATCACGTGATGGAGAGCCGTGTAAGTGAGATGAGGTGCTTCGGAGCAGGCAGCATTCAGCATTTAATAGAGCTCATGCCTTTCAAGTGACTTTTTTCAAATCATCATAAGAGTCCCATCATGCAGCCTTACAATGTATTAAAAATCAAAACATATAACCCAACGTTTTTAGAACAACTAAAGTTACATTAATAACTCTAAATTAAGAATATCGGAGTACCTCTTTCTTTGTTAAACGCTCA
Organism: Coregonus lavaretus; assembly: GCF_964263955.1. Classification (NCBI taxonomy): domain Eukaryota; kingdom Metazoa; phylum Chordata; class Actinopteri; order Salmoniformes; family Salmonidae; genus Coregonus; species Coregonus lavaretus. The sequence goes on along the minus strand of NC_140007.1, from coordinate 7,833,952 downwards.
ACCCAGAATAGACTCCTTCAAATCGTTTGGAGAAAATATCCTTTCTATTTTATTCAGTTATGTTCAATAGTATTCTTCATACTATAAAATAATATAAAATAATGCCACGGAATTCTAAGCAAATCTTGTCTGCTAAATGAACTAGTGTAGCCCACAGCCATATGGCATAGCCAGATCAGGGCCTAACATAAGGACAACTCAGAGTATGCTATTCTGTTCTTCTGAAATAGACTACATTTTCTTCATATCGTGTTTCTTTAGACCTGTCTAAAATAAATAATGCATTTATTGTGAAGGTGTATATTACATGGATTTATTAGACTTTTTTAAATGTAGATGTTCCAAAGGTCTGCATGTGTGGAAGCCGGGAGATGCTAAATGTGTCTATGTTAATTACGGGTCAATTACCGTGAGACCGACAATTATTTGGTTGACAATCACCGGCTGACCGCCACAGCTCTACCTAGGATCCCGTATAAGGGAAGAGATGTCCTAAAGTAATTCTCAGTTTGGTTGTTGTAGTCCCACAGTTGGATTAGGCTCTAGTAGTAGGGGGTGTTTGTCTGGGGTGTTTGCCCCAATATGGAGCCTTGATAGTGGGATTGGTCAGTGATGGACAGGGCCTCCCTCCCTGGAGCTACCAGACCATGTGTGTTTGATGTGGATGCTTCACTTTGGGATCCATCCACCCCTCCCCATTTTGTTTTACAGTGTATTTTAACTGTTCCTTTCATCTGTGGCGGCACTGTGCCGGACGCCCGCTCCGCAATTAAGGGCTAATCTTTTCTAAATGGCACTAAATAAAGTCCCAAATCCCCTCCCTTCTGGGTCTAAGAGGATGAATCCCAGCCGCTGTGCTCAGGGCTTATGGATGTCTGGGAGCCAGGCCAGGGCCCAGCGACACTCGGAGCTCAGCCCAGGGAAAAGAGCGCCTGCCTGGGTGCTGCTGCCCTGACGCTCCCCTGTCCTCCCCTGCCTGATGCTCTACCGGCACTGGTTCCCTACTAGCCTACTCCACTGTCTGTCTTTCTGTCTGTCTCCACTGGGTCTGTCCTGCTGCTCTGGTGTCCCATGGAATAGGCCAACTGGGATTAATGCAGACAGTCGATAAGTGGGTCCATAAGGCAGTAGAGTAGAAAGCATTGTCGGCAATGTCTCAAAAATACATACACTACATGACCAAATGTATGTGGACACCTGCTCGTCGAACCTCTCATTCCAAAATCATGGGCATTGATATGGAGTTGGTCCTCCCTTTCCTGCTATAACAGCCTCCACTCTAATGGGAAGGCCTTCCACTAGATGTTGGAATATTGCTGCGGGGACTTGCTTCCATTCAGCCACAAGAGCATTAGTGAGGTCGGGCACTGATGTTGGGCGATTAGGCCTGGCTCGCAGTCGGCGTTCTAATTCATCCTAAAGGTGTTTGATGGGGTTTAGGTCAGGGCTCTGTGCAGGCCAGTCAAGTTCTTCCACAATGATCTCGCAAACCATTTCTGTATGGACCTCGCTTTGTGGAAGGGGGCATTGTAATGCTGAAACAGGAAAGGGCCTTCCCCAAACTGTTGCCACAAAGTTGGAAGCACAGAATCATCTAGAATGTCATTGTATGCTGTAGCGTTGATATTTCCCTTCACTGGAACTAAGGGGCCTAGACCGAACCATGAAAAACAGCCCCAGACCATTATTCCTCCTACACCAAACTTTACAGTTGGCACTATGCGTTGTGGCAGATAGCGTTCTGCTGGCATCCACCAAACCCAGATTCGTCCATCGGACTGCCAGATGGTGAAGCTTGATTCATCACTCCAGAAAATGCGTTTCCACTTCTCCAGATTCCAATGGCGTCGAACTTTGTACCACTCCAGCCGATGCTTGGCATTGCGCATGGTGATCTTAGGCTGCTCGACCATGGAAACCCATTTCATGAAGCTCCCGACGAACAGTTATTGTGCTGACGTTGCTTCCAGAGGCATTTTGGAACTTCGGTAGTGAATGTTGCAACCGAGGACAGACGATTTTTACGCGCTACGCGCTTCAGCACTCAACGGTCCCATTCTGTGAGCTTGTGTGGCCTACCACTTTGCGGCTGAGCCGTTGTTGCTCCTAGACGTTTCCACTTCACAGTAACACCACTTACAGTTGACCGGGGCAGCTCTAGCAGGGCAGAAATTTGACGAACTGACTTTTTTTTGTTGGAAAGGTGGCATCCTATGATGGTGCCACGTTGAAAGTCACTAAGCTCTTCAGTAAGGCCATTCTACTGCTAATGTTTTACTATGGAGATTGCATGGCTGTGTGCTCGATTTTATACACCTTTGAGCAACAGGTGTGGCTGAAATAGCCGAATCCACTAATTTGAAGGGCTGTCCACATACTTTTGTATATATAGTGTACTTCAGGAAGGAGTTCCACTCTAGATTTGTGGAACTTGAGTCAGAGGTTCATGTCAAGGGAGGCCCTTGTGAATCTGGTGTAACTACAATTATTTGGACCAAGTGACCTTTTTTTATTTATTTTATTTTAGTCATTTAGCAGACGCTCTTATCCAGAGCGACTTACAGTTAGTGCATACATTTTTAAAATTATTTTTTTCATACTGGCCCCCGTGGGAATCGAACCCACAACCCTGGCGTTGCAAACGCCATTCTCTACCATCTGAGCTACATCCCTGCCGGCCATTCCCTCCCCTACCCTGGACGACGCTGGGCCAATTGTGCGCCGCCCCATGGGGGCTTGGATTGTACAAACAAAAAGATCCCCATCTCACCCAAATTTGAATAAGACCAACTTCTGTTAAAGCTTAATTACTTTAAGGGCTTTTGTTTCTTTCCTCAATGATGGATGAAGGACCAGCAGGCTGTATTCATCACAGATCAAGCGTATGTTTGGGTGTTTAAGTCTGAGGTACTGTACAGTGAAGGGCTTTGGGTTGTTTGTTGGCTGTATTGAAACAGGAGCTGCGTGTTAGTGAAGCAGTCCACAGGGCCAAGATGGCTGGGTGGTGTAGGAGGGGGAGCAGCTGTGTTTGTTTCCCTTCAGTTATGAGGTTTGGTGTGGGTGGGTCTCTGGTTGGGAGAGGGTTAGACAGGGAAGCTGCTGAACTGTTGTGACTTTAGTAGACAGCAGGCATGACATCGGCAAGGGTAAAGGTTTAGAATTTCGGGAGGTTGGTATGTCTCTCTCAGCTTTCCAGGGTAGCTGTCTGTTCGATAACCTCTCTGGCCTATAGTGCAACACACATGCTGTAACCCATGTGGAGATGGACTGCCCCTTTGCCATTGTATGCAGGATGATGTCATCATTGGCTTCAATGGGAGGTTTCTCGCCACATTCAGATCAGAGATCAAGCGGCTTACCTGTGTCTCGTCATGATCCCTCTCACTGGCCAACTCTCACTGACCCTGCCCTCAGTCCTGTCAGAAGTAGAAGTTCAGGGTTGCATTTTTTTTTAAACTCACTTCAGCCACCGTTTCTAAACATATGCCCTGTTGAGCTTGCCACTTCTCTGGATGCCGCCCTAGAGCGGGTTAATTCCCCGACCCCCATCTGCCCTAGTGCAGTATGGTCCCCAGATTACAGCATTGGGCCATATTAGCTGTATTCAGCTTTCGGAGGGCATTAGACTGAGGATAACAGCAATTTGGAGTTAACCTCACCCACCCGGAGTACCCTTGGGATTCAGGAGGGCACAAAGAGCCAAAATGTGTGTGATCTTATTACTATTGGCAATGTGTGTGTGTGTGGAATAGTGATTACTTGTTTGGACATTAGATTGAGGCAGCTCTGAATTAATTAATCCAGTCACAGTGCATTAAGAGTAGCAGTACGGTGGCCCAGCAGGGTCAATCTTCCACTTCTGTTAGTGGAGCACTATGGCCAGATCAGGCTATAAGTAGTGGATGAGGTCATCATTGCTGGCCTGAGGTCCTCTGTCACGACTCAAACAGAAGAGCTCTGGTCTTTGTGTGTACGGCTGATATTCTCCTGCCTCCTCCACTCATCACCTTCATTAATCCCTCAACACAAAGAACCCAATGTTTTTGCACTAGCACTACACAGCTGATTCAAATAATCAAAGCTTGATGATGAGTTGGTTATTTGAATCAGCTGTGTAGTGCTAGGGCAAAAAGCTAAACGTGCACCCAGGTGGGGGCCCCAGCACCAAGCTTGGGAAACCCTGATTTAGCAGACGCTCTTATCCAGAGCGACGTACAGTAGTGAGTGCATACATGTTCATACAATTCCGCACTGGTCCCCCGTCGGAATAGAACCCACAACCCTGGGGTTGCAAGCACCATGCTCTGCCAACTGCGCCACACGGGACCCCTGGGTCCACTCATTCCCCTGACCTCCTCCTCTCTTGTTATTCTTTATTTCTCCGTCATCACATTCTGTCCGTTCCTCAACTAGCTGATTGGGCTACATTTACATTTACATTTTAGTCATTTAGACGTTTTGTCTTCACCACAGAATCTATTCTTCAGCACATTTTGTATCCAACTGGTGTCTCTTAATTGTCTCTCTGTAATGTGTCCTATATCACAATGATTGTGCTGATGATTATTATTACACATATTCTGAGAGAGAAAGGCTAGTTAGTCCACAGGAGGTTGGTGGCACCTTAATTGGGGAGAATGGGCTCGTGGTAATGGCTGGAGCGGAATCAGTGGAATGATATCAAATACATTAAACACATGGTTTCCATGCGTTTGATGCCCTTCAATTTGCTCCGTTCCAGCCATTATTATGAGCCGTCCTCCCCTCAACAGCCTCCACTGAGTTAGTCCCACGACTTTCACTGGTGTTCAGCTAGACACTGGCTACTTTTAGATTCACTTACCAATACATACGATCTGTACTATACTAACTCACTGAATGAAGTAACCCAAGTCACTTGGTTATGTAGTGATTCTGTTCTCTACCTTGTCAAGAGGAAATGCCTATTAGTGCTTAGGGTGGTTATGTGATACTGTTTCTCCAAACGTGTGTTATATAAACGTGTGTGTCTTGACTTGACTCCCACCTGCATTGTTCCTTCTATTAGAGTCTGTGGATTAACTCTATCATCGGATCCCCCTAAAACTCTCCGCCAAGAGCTCCAGGCAACCTGAGATACAGTAGTTTAGTTTACACCCACACACCCCTAACAGATCCAGGGAAACAGATAGCCTTATACCCTATCCCACTCCTACACTCTTATTGTGCGCAACACTATACCTTCCCTCTCCCCGTTCTGTGATTTTAGGCCTTTAACAAATGACTTAGGATCATGTCTACTTCAGAGCCAAACAAAAATATATGGTAAAGGCCATACGACAAGGGCAGCTCTAGACTGTCTAGGGTATTACAGTCATCTCACCCTTGCTTGGCCTCCTCACTCCTAACCAATGGCACCTTGACTCTGACTCCCAGGCCGTCCCCTCTCTATCTCAGCTAGCTCCCTGCTGCTCTCCACAGCTCCTTCCCTCTATTGAATTACAGTCCAGCCCTGCATCCTGTTTACCGCAACACAGCCCTAACTGGGTATTAATAGGAGTCCGGAAGCAGCTGAAATATGGTTCTATGGACCCGACCGGACATCTTTGAGAGAATAGGAGAACAGAGGCAAAGAGTTCATTAAAAGCCACCCACCTTTATGTTTTCAAGACTGAAGATGGGTGTTTGTAGAAGGAATGTGTTTGTTTCCTCTCGGTGGGGTGTTTCTAGTTCTGACTATCGCCAAGGAAACTGAGGATACCTACCTCTCTGAGCTGGCGCTGTGATACTGATTCTGTGACATGGAGAGGCGGACCAGTGTCATAATAAGCATTCCCTAAACTCTTCTAATCTAACACACATGTATGCACGCTCTAGTGAATGTGTGTGAATGTGCTACTGACCTGGCCATTACACATGCGCTCAGTGCTATATGGGGAGATGGGATCTGCCTCCCCTCCTGAGCCTCTCCCCTATGGGAACACCCTCAGGGCATATTGGGGGAGAAATGGCCCTGAGGGTGTATGAGAGATCCCCTTGGGGTATGAGAGTGTGCCCAAAAACAAAAGAGGGGCGCAGGCCGCAGGGGGAGGGGGTAGATTTACCCTACACTCATTAGCATAATACAGAGCACAGGAATAAGGATTTTATGGCATGAGTAGACAGATGGTGGATTCCTTAACCACCCCCCCCCCCACCCCACACACACACAAACACACACACACACACACAGGCATGACCAGCGTCAACCCTATCTTCAATCGAGGGGCTCCGACACAGGAAGTAGAGTTTATCCATCTTACACTGCAGTCTGCAGCTGACAATTTGCTTTGACATGTAGAAGACCTTGAGCGCAGTGGGTGTATAGTGTATCTGGGTGGGTCCAAGGTCTGCCTTCAGGAGCTTTTTGATTGGTTGGTGGTCTGATGGTACAGGCTAGAGGAAATAGTCAACAGATATTATCGTTCCCTGTTAAAATGTGTTTTGACACCCTCCTCTTCAGCTCCGCTATAATTGTCAGCCGTTTCCACTTGTGATTATCATGAAGTGGCCACTCCTCTCCTCTTGTCGAGATGAATTTTACCACAGGGGTTGATTTAGAGCCTCTCATCATGAAGTAGCCTAGATTGAATAGGTTGCCTCTCTACTCTGCCTCTGAAGTCCCACCACACTACCACACCAAGTTCCACCGGGCCACCCTCTCATTCCAGGTTCTCGCCCCGGGGCTTCTGTTAACATTACTATTATCATCATGAGAGGTCCCCCCCCCCCCCCTTTCCTCTCTCCTGCCTCCCCAGGCCCTCAGTGAAAGTAGGCCAGTGGGTCTGGGCCCCTTCTCACTCTCCGTATGCCTCCCCCTTTCTCCCCCAGTATCCCCCTTCTCCCTGCCTTGGTGGCTCACACACTAGTAGAGTTTGTGTAGTCCTGGGTGGGTGCGGAGGAGAGCGGACCCTAGTCAGGGAACCCCAGTGGACCACTGCTATATGGGCTATTGTATGTTAGACCTGGATGAGGGGGAGGGGAGGCCGTGAGGGATTGTGGGTTTGGAGGGGGGAAGGATTGTGTGTTTTGGAAACGAGGGAAGGTATGGGGAGATTGTAATTGGCTGTGTGCCAGTCTCTCAGGGGTCCTTGAGAACTCGGACTAAGAGATGGAGAGATGGAGAGATGGAGAGATGGAGAGATGGAGAGAGGGAGAGGTGGAGAGAGAAAGAGGGAGATGGGAGGGGCAGGGCTTTCCTGTGGGAACCAGCCTGCTATCTTTTAGGTATGAGGAGAATAGTGGAGAGCAAAACCCTGCTCGGTCCCATCAGCAGCCTTCATAATGAGTTTAGAGAGCCACGACTCAAAGGGGAAGTGCTTAACCATTGTTAGGCTGTTAGGAGGGATATGTAGCCTGTATTTCAGTGCATTGTGTATGTTAGAGTTAGAGCATATTAATGGAGGAGGCCTAATGCTGAGATATCCATTGTTTGACAAAAAGTCAATGCAGTTCTTGGAATTGAAGTGTCTGAAAGGCCAAATAGTGTGGTGCATATGAAACCTAGCCATTTGTCATTGTAATGCAGAATGGGAAATGCATATGACAGTGTCTCTCTGTCGGTCTGTCTATGTGACATAGTGGGTCTCATATGACAGCCATGTTCCCTCCTGACCTGAGACTTAACCCCACTGGGAGAGAGGGCAGTGTGACACACACACACACAGTGACAGACACATACACACACACACAGAGAGACTGTAATTACAGCTAGTGGGAAAGGGGTCATTTTTCTCTGTCCGGGGTAGGGGGCTAGCCCCAGAGACTGGGTTGGTTAGGGTGAGTGGCTTAGCAGAGAGGGAATTGGGGTGAGTGGTGGATGGGTGTGGAATGGAGGTTAAGGGTTTTGGGGTGTAAGGGGGTAGAGAGAGGGAAGGAAGGAGTTTGGGGGATGGACCGGGTGAGTGAATACATTTGTTTTATGAGGTGGGGATCCACAGGAAGGAGGCAAATCTGGTATATCGGTCACGATCACTTCTCCCTCCTTAACCCTCACCCCGTTCCTCACCTCCTGATTGATTAGACATGTCTGAGTAGTGATATGAGACTGTGCTGATTTAGGAGAGTGCATTAAGGTCTCATATACAATATGAATCTAATGTAAGATAATGACTCAGACTAACAGCTGGCTTTACGAACTGGAATGAGTGATATGCTGCTTTCCAAGACTGTGCTAAACCCCTCCTCTACAAGCCTGACCTGAACTATGGAATAGGAAAAGAAATTGATTAAGGTCTGGGAGTTACTCCCCCTTCCTTGACCTTGGCTTTGGCAAGGAAAAGCAATCATGTTTGTTTGTGTTTGTGCGCACGTGTGTGTGTGTGTGTGTTTGTGACATTAGAAAGAATGAGTCTGAGGGGAAGAGTGAATATACAGAGGAGAGTTCATTCACTTCATGGATGTAGTTCCCACTGGCTATAAGGTGAATGTACCAATTTGTAAGTCGCCCTGGATAAGAGCGTCTGCTAAATGACGTAAATGTAGGACTGTTAATCATCACAGAGACAGTACAGACCTAAACAAACATTTAAAATCCACCAGAGAGAGGCGAGGAGATTTGGTTGGTTTGGTGAGGGGAATTGGGGAGAAAAGTGTAAGGAATCAAAGCAGTCTCTCTCTCTCTCTCTCTCTCTCTCTCTCTCTCTCTCTCTCTCTCTCTCTCTCTCTCTCTCTCTCTCTCTCTCTCTCTCTCTCTCTCTCTCTCTCTCTCTCTCTCTCTCTCTCTCTCTCTCTCTCTCTCTCTCTCTCTCTCTCTCTCTCTCTCTCTCTCTCTCTCTCTCTCTCTCTCTCTCTCTCTTTTATATATATATATATATATATATATGGCAGCAGGGCTCAGAAACAGCCATCTGTGTCAGAGTAGCCCCTCTGCCTTCCCCTGGTTCTGTCACAGTAATTGGCATGGTAACCATGCCGACGGCTCTTCCCCTCGGGCGTGGGCGTGTGGATCAATGAAATATGGCCCAGATAGACAAATCTCCCTCTGCTTAGTGGCGGGGAGCTGTTAGAGCAACGGACGCACAGCCTGGCACCAGATAAGGCTGTCTTTGCATTGCAAATCACAGAGAGCCTAAGTCCTGACTGAGCCTTCACTGTGATATCAACGCCAGACACAGGCACTGATAGGGGCACCTGATGTATGGTCCATATTGGACCTTTAGAATCAGTGCTCTCCCTTGAGAGAGTTCCCTTTCCTTTTCCCTTTCCTCATGGTCAATAGTAGATTTAGCAGCCAAACAATAGACTGCATAAACAACCTCTAGAGGTCGGTTCCTTACAGCTGCTCTCCTTATTTTCTATAGACTGCTGCATATAAACATCCTCTAATATATATTATACAGATGGTTCCCTACAGCTGCTCTCCTTATTTTCTATAGACTGCTGCATATAAACATCCTCTAATATATTATACAGATGGTTCCTTACAGCTGCTCTCCTTATTTTCTATAGACTGCTGTATATAAACATCCTCTAATATATTATACAGATGGTTCCTTACAGCTGCTCTCCTTATTTTCTATAGACTGCTGCATATAAACATCCTCTAATATATTATACAGATGGTTCCTTACTATTCAATAGACTGCATGTAAGGCAGGTAAATCAGTTTAGGGGGTAAATCAGCTTTAATATTGCAGATAGATTGTAGCTTCCATCAATGTAATTGTCTGCATCATTTCCAATCCCCCATATATTTTTGTGTAAATATACATACATACATACATACATACATACATACATACATACATACATACATACATACATACATACATACATACATACATACATACATACATACATACATACATACATACATACAGACATACATACATACATACATACATATAACAAGTATTTGATACACTGCAGATTTTGCAGGTTTTCCTACTTACAAAGCATGTAGAGGTCTGTAATTTTTGATCATAGGTACACTTCAACTGTGAGAGACGGAATCTAAAACAAAAATCCAGAAAATCACATTGTATGATTTTTAAGTAATTAATTTGCATTTTATTGCATGACTTAAGTATTTGGTCACCTACCAACCAGTAAGAATTTTGGCTCTCATATATATATATATATATATATATATATATATATATATATATATATATATATATATATATATATATATATATATACACACACACACACAGTACCAGTCAAAAGTTTAGACACACCTACTCATTCAAGGGTTTTTCTTTATTTTTACAGTTTTTTACATTAGCTGCAATTAGTTGGTTGTCATTTTGGGTAGAGCAGACATTTCCATATATTTTTGTTAGCTGCATGTGTGACATAACTCCACCAGTCCTATTTATGATATAATTTACAGATTATACCATTTTGTTTTTCAATTTTATCGAAAAAATAGTTTCTTTTAATCAATTAGTATATTTGAATTTAACCACAATATTTGTTGTATTATTTGTTCTGTCCTTTCTGGTGGATTAAACTGAAATGGCAACCAACTTTCTATGGTTTGTTTTAAAAATAGCGATATTTTGGAGATTATTTAATTTTCAAGTAACCGAAAGTGAGAGGTTGTAATCTGAATAAATGTGGCATGTAAGGCATTGTTAGTTTAACCTGCCCATTCCATATTTGTCTGTTGAGACTGGGGGAAATAAGCAAAGAAAATTGCTCTCAGAAATTCAGCACCCGGGCAGAATAACTGTTTTTTTGTGGGGGAGGGAGAAATAACACAAATATTTTTCTCTCTCTCAGAGTTTTAACCTCCAGTGTTCTTCCTATGTAAATAAACCACTAACTCAGTTCAGATCCAACCCGTTCAGAAAACTACCCTACCTCCTAACCACACATATTTCTATTATTTTATATTAGTGTTGAATATGGAGCATGGTTTATTTAGGGCAAGTGTACATTTCACTCATTTCTGGCCTGGAATGATCATGGCTATACTACATTAAACATGACATATTGTGTAATAGGCCCTAACTGCTAAAAAAACACCCACAGATAACACCTCTTTATATAAAAAAGAGAAAGTGTTTGAGTGCAGAGCTCGGTGGGTTAATGCCACGCCAGGGGTAGATAATGACTGCTTTTACCCTGAAATAACACAGTACTACTGACACACTGAGCCCCAGACAGATACAGACACAGTCTCTCTCTTTCTGTGTAGTCTAATAACAGTGCAACAGGTGTTTCAGTAAACTTCAAAATGATACATTCAACATTTCTTAACTTCCCTGTGTTGGAGCTCTGTAAAATAGAATGTGTTGTTCTCAGCCTACTAACCTGGTAAAATAAGGGTTAAAAAGGAAGATGAAGATTGCATGATAGCTAACACAGCTGACATGATAGCTAACACAGCTGACATGATAGCTAACACAGCTGACATGATAGCTAACACAGCTACTAGGAGTACATTTTAGGAATAAAAAAGGAAGGCCTATGATTCTCTTCAATCCCATCTGATGATGGCACTAATCAGACTGAAGTGGATAGCCTGATAGCCGCAGTAGTCTATTCCCCATGTTGAGAGGAGACATCATAGCACAAGAGGTTGGTGGCCCCTTAATTGGGGAGGATGGGCTCATGGTAATGGATGGAGCGGAATCAGTGGAATGGTATCAAATACATCCATCACATGGTTTCCAGGTGTTTGATTTCGCTCCATTCCAGCCATTATTATGAGCTGTTCTCCCCTCAGTAGCCTCCTGTGCATCATAGAGATACACTGTAGGCTGATGTTTTTCTGTCAGCCGTGTAAAGGGCCTCCTGAGTCTGAATAGCAGGGCATTCTAGCGCGGAGACATTGCAAAGAGGTGTGTGGGTGTGTCAGGGGGTTCTCATTTCTCCAACCTCTCTCTCTGCCTCTGGCGTTCTCCATCTAGCATTACCCTCCTGCCCTGGAGCTGTACACTCTCTCGGGCCTAGTAGTTGTTTTTTAGGGGTTAAAGTTTAGATATCTCAGGTTCAAGCCCTCAGGTCTTTAGAAAGTTTAGTCTCATGCTGAGCAGAGGAAAACACAAAAACACTCCCCAACCAGACAAAACCCTATTCTGCTAAGGTATTTTCCTATTGTGTGTCTGTGAGTTTCATTTAGTGTGTGTTGGCGAGTTGTGTCTAACCTCTCACACACTGCTCCCTAGGCTCTTTGGTGTAGTATTCCTTCCAGGTGCTGCAGTACACTTGACTGGAGGGCAAATAGGAAAAATGAAAATGTGCAAGTAGCCGGTTTGTTAAGTGTGTACATTCAAATGTATGTGTGTGTGTGTGTGTGTGAAAAAAAGTCCAGTGGCTCTGTTCTGTGCAGAGAGTCGATGTGGCTTTCTGCCAGACAATAGCTAATGTCTTTACCTCCGTTTCCCTAATTTTCTTATTTCTTTCTTCTTCTCTCTTCCCTCTCACCCCACCTCTTTCTTTCCTTTCTTTTTTATCCCCCTTGCTTCTCTGTTCCTTTCCCTCTCTCACCCTGTTCCTCTCTCGCTCTCTGAAATGATGATTCTTATTCTGAAATAGGTCCACACAATGAAGGGCCTAGTCGTTAATCAGATCATCTTTTATCTCCTGTTAAATGACTCATGTCTGGATCTGCTGAGGGTTGGAGGGGAAATGCAATATGTTACTTGGGTTCTATCTGTTGTATGTGCATGTAGAACAGGTCCAGTTGTCACGGTAACATAGCCCAGATCACGTTTTCACATGTGACATGATGAGAGCCTACTGTAGGTGTTCCGTGATTAGGGAGAGGAGGTCTGAACTATAGGGAAAGAAACAGCATTAACGCTCTGATGTGAGGAATTCTCTCTCTCTCTCTCTCTCTCTCTCTCTCTCTCTCTCTCTCTCTCTCTCTCTCTCTCTCTCTCTCTCTCTCTCTCTCTCTCTCTCTCTCTCTCTCTCTCTCTCTCTCTCTCCCTTGTTCAGAGAGGGGTGATAATTATCTCTCTGTCTCTCATTAAAACTGTGCCATTGGCTTTGAGATCACTCGGGCACGTCAACTGCCAGTGCCACTGTTCTCTAGGTAAATGATTAGCAGAGCCACACATACACATGTGAAGGGCTTGACATTCCTCACCAAGGCTATGGAGGGGTAGCAGGCAGATGTAGATGAGGGAAAAACTGGGTCAGCGTTTTTGTCGTTTAGAAATAGAAATGGCCTCAGATGCTGTTAGAGGGAGTAAATGGATGCGAGAGAGCCTACAGTGCTAGGTCAGTGTCTCTGTCCGCCCGTGTCCGTGAGCGTGTGTCCCCATTATGAAGAACACACTGGGAGAAATCCATAATTGTAAGCATTAGATAATGGGCGCTAAATATAGAAACTGCAGACACACCTCAAAGCTCTGTGAGACTGTGGCCCGTGAATGAGAGGGGGAGCGAGAGGGAGGTAGAGGATTTTTCTGTTTACTGCAGAAGACTCTCGCTCTCGCTCCATGTGAGGTGCGATTCACGAGGCAGGAAGAACCATTGAGCTAGTTCTCTTTTTCCCCCCCTCATAACCTCCCCTGCTCTGACGACGTTTATAACACTGAAACGATGAACAGTCTTCACTGAGCTGAGGCACTGCAGAGGCATGCAGGGTCAAGCTACTGATTATCATCAACTCTGTGACTGCCTGTCTGAGTAACCATTACAGCCCTCTTATAATAGAACACTACTGCTTCTGCATGCCAGAGCTGGGAGTGTGGTGTGAGTGTGTATGTTTGTGTATGGGTAACTGTATAATCTGTATGTGGTTAATAGAAAGTGTGTGTATTTAGCCTTCAGTTAAATGTTTAACTGTGAGTCAGTGTTTTTGTTTCCATAGTCATTGTAGACCTAGTTGAAGTTCATAGTTTGTTTATCTGTAAAACTGTGTGGTGCTGGACCAAAGTTCTTGCCATCTGCTTTCTCTCTCTCCGGGCTGTACTGCGGGTGGTGGTGCCTTGTGGGTGTGTTGTGTGCCCCTCCTGTGTGGTATTGCCCTGTGAGTGTGCCCAATCCTGTCCTGTCTGAAACAGCCAGGGTGCGTACCATTTGTTTAGCTATCAGAATCTGCCACATAGAAACTATCACATTGAATAGTCTTGGGTTTGTTGTTGAGCTCATGAAGCAGTTTTGTGCTGACTGGCTACTCTCTAGGTCAGTATGCTACTCACATCCATCCATTCCCATTTGAAACTGAAATGCAGGGGCCAGATAACCCCTCTCTCTCTATCTCTCTATCGATCTCTTTTGAATCCCTATTCCCCTTGCTAGCTTCCTTTTGATGTCAATATTTGTTTATTTTCTGATTCACATTTTCCAGATCTGTGTTTTTTTTGTGCTCTTTCTCTGTTTTTCTATCTCTGTTGTTGTTTAATCACTCTGTGTCTGTCTCTTCACCAGTATTGCCACCCTCCCAGTTTGAGACGAGGACAGTAAATGGTCAATACGACTAGGGCTGTGGCGGTCACGGAATTTCGTCAGCCGGTGATTGTCATGCAAATAACTGTCGGTCTCACGGAAATTGACCGTTAATTAATATAAACACATTTAGCATCTCCTGGCTTCCACACATAGCCTACAGACCTTTGGAACATATACATTTTTTAAAAAGTCTAATAAATCCATGTAATATAGCCTACACCTTCACAATATATCCATTATTTATTTTAGACAGGTCTAAAGAAACATGATATGAAGAAAATGTAGTCTATTTCAGAAGAACAGAATAGCATACTCTGAGTTGTCCTTATGTTAGGCCCTGATCTGGCTATGCCATATGGCTGTGGGCTACACTAGTTCATTTAGCAGACAAGATTTGCTTAGAATTCCGTGGCATTGTTTTATATTATTTTATAGTATGAAGAATACTATTGAACATAACTGAATAAAATAGAAAGGATATTTTCTCCAAACGATTTGAAGGAGTCTATTCTGGGTTATCTTCCCCAAACTTGAAATTCACACGCTGCTTAAGTATGCCAGTTAGACTCTACACCCCTTATAAAGTGGAATAATGTGCTTAATATTAAGAAGTTATTTGGCCACTTTAGTTGTGATACAAACCTTATTAAAACATATGGGCCTATGGGCTAGGCTACATGAGGTGTGCGACTATGATTAGAAAAAGTCGCAAAAAAAAGGCATTGCTTCTTATGCTGGGCATCATTCACAAGTGATCATATATAATTCACAAGTGATAGGCTAATATTGTCACCCATCAGACTATTGTTGATTTAATCTTGTCTTCACATATACTAAATAATATATGTGTGAAATTTGTTTTGATTTAGAATGGACCATTATCATGCACCTGTATCGAAACAGTGTCAGTGGAAAAAAATACATGTCATCTATGCACTTAAATCGGATAAAGTAATCCTTCTACCCCCCCCAAAAAAAAAAAAAAAGTATAATTGTAAAGTGGTTATCCCACTGGCTATAGGGTGAATGCACCAATTTGTAGTCGCTCTGGATAAGAGCGTCTGCTAAATGACGTAAATGTGCCCTTGAGCAAGGCACTTAACCCTAATTGCTCCTGTAAGTCGCTCTGGATAAGAGCGTCTGCTAAATGACTAAAATGTAAATGTAAAAATAGCGTATGGAGGATGCTTTTCCCGGTGGTTCATTTTCATGCCAGCCAGGTAGGCTATACTCCTGTTGTAAATATAAGCAATGTGCTTAATATTATGAAAGTTGAGAAATAAATATAGTAGGCCTAGCCTATAGAAAGCTGATGGGATCCTCCTCTTTTTAGTAGAGGCCATCACTCTGTTTTCTTGCGCAATTGCATAGCCTATTGAAATGTTGCGCAACATGAGTGCATGGGCTCTCATTAAGTGTTTGATTACATTTTCGAAACATTTGCATTGATGTCAGAGTGATTAGAGGGACAATAGAGTGCTGAGTACCAGGCAGTTAGCAAGTTTGGTAGGCTACTAATGACCATCAGCAGCATCAGAGCTTGGAGAAGCCTAATTACAGTGACTAAACTGTCACATGGAATTTGACTGCCTTCATGACTCGTGACCGCTGGTGTGGTGGTAATACGGTCACCGCAACAGCCCTAAATACGACCACTAAGGCTCAATGAGTTCCAAAGGCTTACAGGATAGCCAAGGTTAGCTCGTCTGACCTCTACACAAGCCCACTGACCACAGTTGGTTTCTAGTTACCCCACAGCCCAGGGCTAATGTATGGTCATTAGCTACATCACTGTGTGTCGAGTGACATTACGAAAGGTGCAGCGCTCTACTGTCTGGTTCCAAACAAAGACTTTGGCCTTTTCTCTGCCTCCCCCTGTCTCTGTCTTTCTCTTCTCCCTCTCCTGCCGTTTTTTCATTCAGGGCCATTTTGTTTTCTGTTTGTGATTGAAAATGGGGGGATAGCAGTATGGCGTTAAAATAGAGTTTAAGGGATCATCAGAAGGTCAGAGATTGGAGGAAGCTGATCCAAATCCATGGTAATTGATCCGGATAAAATGGGTTCTAACAGGGTTTGGTCCTGAGGCAATGTTTGTTAAAAACGATCTGGCATCGATTAGTTCACCATAGGCATTTCTCAGTAGACCGCAGCAGTACACACACACACACACACACACACACACACACACACACACACACACACACACACACACACACACACACACACACACACACACACACACACACACACACACACACACACACACCAAGGAGCAGAGAAGATTGGGCTTAGCTTCTGCTAGTTTGATCTTCTGCTTCTGAAGGTCTTGTTGGAACTCTGGAGGATCTCTCCCCTCTTTCACCCACAGGGTTGGCCCTGCTCAAACCCCTCTAACAAGAAGCCTGGTTCTCTCCCATCGGAACATGAGGGAGAAAAAATAGAATATCTCATGTGGCTGGGGTTTTAGTTTGGCTTCACATGCTCAGCTTCTTAAGGTTGAAGATATTGATCTGTTTAAAGCTGTAACATAGCAACAACAGCCCCTCCCCTGTCTATTCTACTGTCTAGTCACAGGTTTAGAGGAGAGTGGTGTGTGAGTGGGTGGCTGGATGGGGGATGATGGTTGTTGGAGTAGAAGAACAAGGTTGAACTCTTTGACCTGACCTTCCCTTGTACTCTACTCTAACCTGCTCTCTGAGCTGATGTATAGCTTTAAGCAGGTGGTCTTTGGGCTTAAAGAGTTAGTAGTCAGTCATCCTGACCAGGAGCTGTCTAGGATCATATAACAGATTTGACTGACACACACGCTAGCTCCTTTTCAGTCCTGATAGGCCTTGTCCTCTAATCAGTGACCTTTGAACCCTAACCCTCTGTGGTGTCTGTGTTGTCAGATTACAGGGGAATAACTATTATCAGGACATGTCAGGTTCTTAACACTGACACTGAGGGGGCATTCACACTCTGGTGTGTTTAGCCCCTTAGTTCGGTTCGTTTGGACTGGTGTGAACACAATAGAAAAATTTAAAATCTATATATAGTGTGTGCAAATGTAGTAAGTTATGGAGGTAAGGCAATAAATAGGCCATAGTGCAAAATCATTACAATTGAGTATTAACACTGGAGTGATAGATGTGCAGAAGATGATGTGCAAATAGAGATACTGGGGTGCAAATGAGCAAAATAAATAACAATTTGGGGATGAGGTAGTTGGGTGTGTCACGGTTCAGACAGACGACCAGAGGACCACAATTGCGTCACACCAGAAAGTTTATTAAAACTTAAGGGAAAAGGGAAGTAGGGAGTGAATGAAGGCTCCAGGGGTAACAGGGATCCCGTCCAATGTGCTGGGTCTGTGCCCCCCCCAGTGGCAGCGATGCGTCCTATGAAGCCGGTGGTGGGTGGTCCAGAAGTCCTGGGGGGGGGAGACACAGACACAACAGGGCGGAATGAAACAAGGCAGCAGTACAGTTCAAGGGAAATCCAAAATACGTAGTAGCAAGGCAGAAGGCTGGTCAGAGTTACCGGGATTGAAGAGTAGTCAGGAGTCGTTATGGCAGAAGCAGGTCTGGATCTCCTGGGGCAGAAGAGTATCCAAAAATCAGGCAGGTCCGGCGTCACAAAACCAGGGTGAGCCAGAAGCGCGAGCAAACAGGTTCCGGGTGTGAGCTTTGCAGACGATCTGACACCGGAGAGCTGAAAGACAGGGCCTTAAATACTGGGAGAGGTAGTGGGTAATGCAGCGCAGCTGGCAGAGTAATTAGAGCAGAGCAGAGCAGGGACAGGTGGAGCTAGTTAGGCTGAGTAGAGAGAGTGGTGAGCAGAGTGGAAGAAAATTAAGGTGGTAACCCGGTGGAGTGAGAGGCTCATGACAGAACCCCCCCCCCAAGGGACGGCCCCAGAAGTCCCAAGAGCAACACCACGCCGGGCGGGAGGAGGGGAGCCGGAGGAGGGCTAGAACTCCTCCGAACGGTCCGAGTGAACGTCCTCATCCTCGGAGGAAGCCGGAGGGCCGTGGTCGGGAGATGGGACAGGTCCCGAGACAGGATCAGGCACAGGACAGGAAGCCGAGCGGGCAGGACGGTTAGGGACCCCTCTGGGGCGGCCCCTACGGATTGCAGGTTGATCAGGATGCCGTTGGTGGAAAGCGGTGATGAGAGTCCTATCCACAATCCGACTAGCTGGCACCCAGGTCCTTTCCTCAGGTCCATAGCCCTCCCAGTCAATGAGGTACTGGAGACCCCTACCCCTCCGTCTGGACCGAAGCAGGCGGCGGACGGTGTAAACCAGACCACCATCGACGAGCCGTGGAGGAGGAGGACAAGGCGCAGCAGGGACCAGCGGACTCTCATGGATGGGCTTAATCTTAGACACATGGAAAGTGGGGTGCACCCTCAGGGAATTAGGCAGTTGGAGCCGGACAGCAGTTGGGCTAATCACTCTTATGATAGGGAATGGGCCAATGAACCGAGGTGCCAGCTTCTGCGACTCCACCCTGAGTGGCAGGTTCTTCGATGACAACCACACCCTTTGACCAACATGGTAGGTGGGAGCAGGAATTCTCCGACGGTTGGCCCCGGTAGTGTAGCTGGCAACGGATCTGAGGAGTGTGGCTCGGGCTTGTGACCAGGTGCGGCGACATCGACGGGCAAAAGCAAGTGCAGATGGGCAAGTAACCTCCTCTTCCTGGCTGGCAAATAGAGGAGGCTGGTATCCATAAACACATTGGAAAGGGGACATACCGATGGCAGAGCAGGTCAGAGAATTGTGTGCGTACTCCACCCATGTCAATTGCTGCGACCAGGAGTGGGGGTTGCGTGAAGTCATGCATCGCAGTGCCTTCTCGAGCTCCTGATTAGCCCGCTCTGACTGCCCATTGGATTGGGGATGGAATCCGGAAGTCAGACTGACTGTGGCTCCCAGCAGGTGACAGAACTCCTTCCAAAAAGCGGAGGAGAATTGTGGACCACGGTCAGAAACTACATCCTTTGGCAGTCCGTGGATCCGGAAGACGTGTTCCAGGACCACCTGGGCGGTCTCCTTGGCGGTTGGGAGCTTGGGGAGGGGAATGAAGTGTGCCATCTTGCTGAAACGGTCAACTATGGTGAGAATGACGGTCATGCCACTTGAAGGGGGCAGCCCCGTGACAAAGTCAAGGGCGATGTGAGACCAGGGACGTCTGGGCACAGGCAGGGGCTGCAGCAATCCGGCTGGGGGCTGGCAGGACGACTTGTGTTGGTTGCAGATGGGGCAGGCTTGGACGAATTCCCGTACATCCTTTCTCAGAGAGGGCCACCAGAACCTCTGGGCGAGCAGGTTGTAAGTGCGGGTGGAGCCAGGGTGACAAGCTAGGCGGGAGTCATGTCCCCACTGAACGACCTGGGACCTCAGGTCTTCGGGGACAAAAAGGCGGTCAGCTGGGCAAGTGCTGGGACCTGGCTGGTTACGGAGAGCCTCCAGCACCTGTTCCTCAACAGCCCAGGTCAGAGCTGCAACGATGCAGGGACTTGGCAGAATCGACACAGGGTCCTTGGAGGGGGTGTCATCCTTCTGGAATTGACGGGAGAGGGCGTCTGGCTTGGTGTTGCGTGATCCAGGCCGGTATGACAGAGTGAAATTAAACCTGGTGAAGAACAGGGCCCAGCGGGACTGCCTGGAGTTCAACCGTTTGGCCGTGCGGATGTACTCCAAGTTCTTATGATCGGTCCAAACGAGAAATGGAATGGTGGACCCCTCCAGCCAGTGACGCCACTCCTCCAAGGCAAGCTTCACAGCCAGCAGCTCACGGTTCCCTATGTCGTAATTGCACTCAGAGGGGGACAACCGACGTGAGAAAAAGGCACAGGGATGGAGCTTCCTATCCTCCGCAGCCCACTGAGAAATCACAGCACCAACTCCCACATCCGAGGCGTCCACCTCCACAATGAATTGCCGGTCCACATCAGGCATCTGGAGGATGGGAGCGGAGGTGAACCTCACCTTGAGGGTACTGAAGGCTTTGTCGGCTGCTGGGGTCCAGGTGAAGGGTTGCTTGGTGCTGGTTAGAGCAGTGAGAGGGGCAGCAACGGTACTGTAGTTCCGGATAAACTTTCTGTAGAAGTTAGCAAACCCCAGAAACTGTTGCAGCTTCTTTCTGTTCTCCGGAACTGGCCATGAAGTGACTGCTGATACTTTGGCAGGATCCATTTGGATACTTCCCTCTGCCACTATGTACCCCAGGAAGGCCACTGTCTTGACGTGAAACTCACATTTCTCTGCCTTGGCGTAGAGGGAATTCTCCAGAAGACGATGAAGGACTTGCTGGACATGGCGGGTGTGTTCAGACAGGTTTCTGGAGTAGATTAAGATGTCATCCAGGTAAACGAAGACAAACTTGTTTAACATGTCCCGCAGTACATCATTCACTAGAGCCTGGAACACAGCAGGAGCATTGGTGAGGCCAAAAGGCATAACCAGATACTCGTAGTGGCCTGTTGGTGTATTGAATGCGGTTTTCCATTCATCTCCCTCCCGGATCCGCACTAGGTGGTAAGCGTTTCTGAGATCCAACTTGGTAAAAACAGTGGCTCCCTGGAGCAACTCAAAAGCAGAGGTGAGCAGAGGCAGAGGGTAACGGTTTTTCACTGTGATGTCGTTGAGTCCCCTGTAGTCGATGCAGGGGCGAAGAGATCCGTCCTTCTTCCCCACAAAGAAGAAGCCAGCACCAGCAGGAGATGAAGATGAACGGATTAATCCTGCGGACAGAGAGCCATTGATGTAGTCCTCCATGGACTTTCTTTCAGGAGCAGACAACGAATAAAGACGACCCTTTGGAGGGGCTGTTCCAGGGAGGAGGTCGATGGCACAGTCGTACGGTCGGTGAGGGGGCAGAGATGTGGCTCTTGCTTTGTTAAACACCTCTCTGAGACCATGGTAGCATTCTGGGACATTGGAGAGGTCAGGAGCGGAGTTAGTAGGTACTGGCCGAGGGGGTAGTGCGGCAGCAAGCAGGCAGGTTCGGTGGCAGTCCTCTCCCCACTCCCTGATCACCCCGGTCACCCAGTCGAGCTGAGGGTTGTGCCGGCGGAGCCATGGGTAACCCAGGATGAGGGGTTGGCCTGGAGAGGGGAGCAGGTGAAACTGGATAGTTTCTTGATGGTTTCCGGACAGACCCATCGAGACCGGGGCCGTGACATGAGTGACCGATCCGAGTAAGTGTCCGTCCAGTGCCCGGGCAGGAATAGGAGGTGTCAAACGGAGGTTCTCCAGTCCCAGTTGGCGTGCCAGCTTGATGTCCATTATGTTGGCTTCGGCGCCAGAATCCACCAGAGCAGCCAGGGTGTGAGTTGAGTCAGAGAGGCGGAGGTGAACTTGCAGCAGGGGTTTGCGGTCGGAGGACTGGATGGTCATTGAACTCAACCGGACTCCCCCTATGCCCGGTGAGCTTCGGCCCTTTAAAGGGCAGGTTACCACACGATGTCCATCACCTCCACAATAGAGGCAGAGGTTTGAGGTGAAGCGGCGCTGGCGCTCTGCAGGAGTGAGAGAGACTCGCCCAATCTCCATAGGCTCAGACTGATCAAGCTGACCTGGGTGAGTGGCAGTAGATGACAGGAGCCCAGTCGGATCTCTCCGAATGCCGGTAGTAGGTGGACCTTGGCGCCCCCTCTCACGACGACGGGTCTGTATCCTTCTGTCGATCCTGACAGTCAGTGCGATGGCTTCATCAAGAGTGGAAGGCAGTTCATGGGAGACCAACTCGTCCTTGATATAGTCAGCCAAACTATGGAAGAACGCGTCCACCAACGATGGTGTGTTCCAAGAACTTCGTCTAGCCAGGGTTCGGAAGTCGATGGAATGGTCTGCGACTGTACGTCTGCCTTGTCGAATACTGAACAGTTCACGAGACGCCTCTGCGGTTGGTGAATCCAGGTCAAACACCTTCAGCATCTCCTCAGCAAACAGGTCGAAGGTTGCACATGCGGGGGTTTGACGTTCGAACTCTGCTGTTCCCCAGAGTCGAGCTCGGCCCGTCAGGTGAGTGATGGCATACCCAACTTTAGCCCCCTCCGTGGCGAAGGTCCTTGGCTGCAAGGAGAACTGAAGTCGGCAGCTAGTCAGGAATGGCCGGACCTGGGTTGAGTCGCCGTTGAACCGCTCGGGGTTTCCAATCTTGGGTTCCGGAGCAGCGGCTGCAATGACCGGGGCAGGTAACTCGGGGGCAGGGCTGGTGGGCAGACTGGCTGGGGTAAGGTTGGTGAGGAGTTGAATGATCATGGCGAGTTGTTGTTGCTGCTGCTGGAACTGCTGCTCATGCTCATCGGTTTCCATGTCGGGGAAAGTGTGCGCTGAGTCCATAATGGTCAGATCGTACTGTCACGGTTCAGACAGACGACCAGAGGACCACAATTGCGTCACACCAGAAAGTTTATTAAAACTTAAGGGAAAAGGGAAGTAGGGAGTGAATGAAGGCTCCAGGGGTAACAGGGATCCCGTCCAATGTGCTGGGTCTGTGCCCCCCCCAGTGGCAGCGATGCGTCCTATGAAGCCGGTGGTGGGTGGTCCAGAAGTCCTGGGGGGGGGAGACACAGACACAACAGGGCGGAATGAAACAAGGCAGCAGTACAGTTCAAGGGAAATCCAAAATACGTAGTAGCAAGGCAGAAGGCTGGTCAGAGTTACCGGGATTGAAGAGTAGTCAGGAGTCGTTATGGCAGAAGCAGGTCTGGATCTCCTGGGGCAGAAGAGTATCCAAAAATCAGGCAGGTCCGGCGTCACAAAACCAGGGTGAGCCAGAAGCGCGAGCAAACAGGTTCCGGGTGTGAGCTTTGCAGACGATCTGACACCGGAGAGCTGAAAGACAGGGCCTTAAATACTGGGAGAGGTAGTGGGTAATGCAGCGCAGCTGGCAGAGTAATTAGAGCAGAGCAGAGCAGGGACAGGTGGAGCTAGTTAGGCTGAGTAGAGAGAGTGGTGAGCAGAGTGGAAGAAAATTAAGGTGGTAACCCGGTGGAGTGAGAGGCTCATGACAGGGTGGGCTAATTACAGATGGACTGTGTACAGGTGCAGTGATCGGTAAACTGTTCTGACAACTGATGCTTAAAGTTAGTGAGGGAGATAAGAGTCTCCAGCTTCAGAGATTTTTGCAGTTCGTTCCAGTCATTGGCAGCAGAGAACTGGAAGGAATGGCGGCCAAAGGAGGTGTTAGCTTTGGGGATGACCAGTGAGATATACCTGCTGGAGCGCATACTACAGGTGGGTGTTGCTATGGTGACCAATGAGCTAAGATAAGGTGGGGATTTGCCTAGCAGTGATTTATAGATGACCTGGAGCCAGTGGGTTGGACGACGAATATGTAGTGAGGGCCAGCCAATGAGAGCGTACAGGTCACAATGGTGGGTAGTATATGGGGCTTTGGTGACAAAACGGATGGCACTGTGATAGACTACATCCAATTTGCTGAGTAGAGTGTTGGAGGCTATTTTGTAAATGACATAGCCGAAGTCAAGATCGGTAGGATAGTCAGTTTTAAGAGGGCATGTTTGGCAGCATGAGTGAAGGAGGCTTTGTTGCAAAATAAGAAGCCGATTCTAGATTTAACTTTGGATTGGAGATGCTTAATGTGAGTCTGGAAGGAGAGTTTACGGTTTCTAAGTCAGACCTGCCAAGAGTAGTGATTCTAGTCGGGCGGGCGGGTGCAAGCAACGTTCGATTGAAGAGCATGCATTTAGTTTTACTGTGGTCCTCTGTAGCTCAGCTGGTAGAGCACGGCGCTTGTAACGCAAAGGTAGTGGGTTCAATCCCCGGGACCACCCATACACAAAAATGTATGCACGCATGACTGTAAGTCGCTTTGGATAAAAGCGTCTGCTAAATGGCATATTATTATTACTAGCGTTTAAGAGCAATTGGAGGCTACGGAAGGAGTGTTGTATGGCATTGAAGCTTGTTTGGAGGTTTGTTAACACAGTGTCCAATGAAGGGCCAGATGTATACAAAATGGTGTCATCTGCATAGAGGTGGATCTGAGAGTCACCAGCAGCAAGAGCAACATCATTGATATACACAGAGAATAGAGTCGGCCCGAGAATTGAACACTGTGGCACCCCCATAGAGACTGCCATAGGTCCAGACAACAGGCCCTCCGATTTCACACATTGAACTCTATCTGAGAAGTAGTTGGTGAACCAGGCGAGGCAGTCATTTGAGAAACCAAGGCTATTTAGTCTGCCAATAAGAATGATAGAGAGAGAGGCAGACAGAGAGAGAGACAGACAGAGAGCGCGAGGCAGAGAGAGATAGAGAGAGAGGCAGACAGGGAGAGAGAAGAAGACAGAGAGGAGAGAGAAGGAGACAGAGAGCGCGAGGCAGAGAGAGAGAGCGAGAGAGAGGAAGATCAGAGATGACACCACATCATCCCCCTCCCCAGAACATCACATAATGACGAAGCTAACTGTGATGATGTGCTTTGCTGTCTGCCTGGGGGCCTATAGGGATCAGAACTCAGCAGGAAGTCTGGTTAGATCCATCCCATAATATATGGGCTCATCTGGAATCAGACCCTGTTGGCTTCATAGGGCCAAACCTCCAGTGGGTTCTGTCCTCTCCCATCGCCTTTCAACATGCTAGAGCTTGTAGCTCGTTTCTGCGTTACCACAAATATCTGACGGATTCTTTCTCTTAAAGTCAGCTGTCACCTTCCTTACAGACATATGTATGTTATCGTGAATTCCCCTTTTATTAGCCATATCACAATATGCTAATTCTCACTCACATCCTCTCACAGTTAACACATGGTGCTGTATTAGTGAATTTTTAGGCTGTGTGTCAGGGGTGCCGCATTATGATTATGGATTGCGTGTGCTCCTCCCTCCCCACCCCCCAAAAGTTACCCCACGCGTAGGAGATGAGATTAAGGGGCTTGGGTCAGCGGATTTCGGCTGGGTGACCCCCATTTGAAGCTTGCCTGCCCGCGCCCCCTAGATTAGATTGATAGGGTCAGAGTCCCCCCCTCTCCACACAATCCAGATTATAGTGATAGGATTCCCCTACTTTCTGATTGGGTTAATCCCTACTCTTAATGACGATTTAATCAAAGAGGGGATGCGGTTGATTTGGTGGGTTGAGCTTTGGGTGGACGGGGGCTAGTTTTGGAGCACACTGTATGTGGTGTGTTCTAGAACTCAAAGCGTGTGGATACAGTTTGTCGACGTACTACAAGCTTGGTCATTTATCACCCGTTAGTGTTGAGTCTGTCTGGAAACCTAACACAGTGCTGGCCTTCAGAGAGGCATGTAGGGGCATGTTCATAAGAGACCTCCAGCTCCCTGAGTCCTGTGTTTACATTCTTCAACGCCATAAGGCTCTCCAGGCCTGTGGGTGGGTGTGTTAGCCAATGCTCCACAGTGCTAGCCTGTGTGTAGATGGGTTTTCTCTAGGTGGCCTGAGGTCCTTGACTCTTTTTTCCATGCTACAGCCAGAACCATTCCACCATTCTAGAGCCGTTCCAGGCTTCCAGTGAAAGCATACTGTTGTTCTCAACTGGAATGTTTATCTGATCAACGATGCTATCTGCTTTCCTGTAACCTCTATATCTCTCCCCAACATGTGAGATGTCCATCATGCACGAGACATGATGTCATTGTCATGGCTGGCTGTAACCCACTGAACTAGTTCTGCACAGGATATTTCATTTAACTCTGTCTGTAACTAGGTCAATTTCACAAATGTAATTTTAAAGTGCAGATTTCCCTTATTCTCTAAAGCCCTCAAACTCAACTCTGGACCTCGAAGCCAGTTCTACTGCGTTTTTTCATTCTTCCCCTAATCAGGGACAGCAGGCTCTGGACCTTGTAGGGGAAGAGTTGAAAACCCCTGCTCTAAAGGAAGGAATTACTGGGATTATGTTGAAACGCAGTAAAACTAGGAAATCTGTCCGCAGTCATGTGCGTGTGTACTGTAGCGTGTGTGTCAGGGTCAGAGAGAGAGAGTGAGAGGAGCTTAAAGCAAGGTCAGATGTCTGATAGCCTCAGGTGAATCCAGACGTAGGGATTGTAGTCCAGTTGAGAGACAAAATTTGAAATTTAAATCTCCAACAAATGGATCACTGTTGCTGGGGATTGGAAATGAAATCTGTAATCAGAGGGTGATTATTCAGAGAGAGAGAGAGAGCGAGAGAGAGAGAGAGTGAGACTCTCTGTGTGGCCGGACATTTCTGAACAGGCACTGTGATAGGGCTGTCTCGTGGTCCATTAAGAAATGAGGGTCAGTCCCGAGAGCGGAACCATTAATAGTGAAACACGCCATTAGTGACTAAGGGCCATTATAGCAGCAAAGAGGCAAAAGGGGACCAGAGAATACAAGCCCTCTCGGTTTCCTATAGCCTAAGTCTTCTGCTTTACTGGGATTTGTTCTACATTTCCTGTTTGTTTGAACTGCCTTCTGCTGGGTCTCTGGTGAGCACGTGCAGTATGGACTAGCATCCTATGGGTAGAGAGGGTGGGGGAGGAGAGAGAGTCGGTAGGGGCAAGAGATGGGGATGATGGAGGGAGGAATAGAGATGGCAGAGGAGGATGACGGCATCCAGATGGAAACTGCTATGATTGAGTGGTTATCTCTGCAGGATATACTATTTTAGGAGGGAGGGTTTTTGGTACAGCACTCTCCTCTCTGTTCTGTTTAATTGCTTCTGTCCCCAGCTGAACTTCAGCTGAACAAGTAGGTTCATTTCAAAATGGCCGAAATTCCAAATGGGAAAGGTAGCTCAGTGTCACGACCGTCTATGAAGTAGGACCAAAGCGCAGCGTTGGTAGCGAACATATTGACTTTAATGCAATACACGAGAATACAAAACAAAACACGATCATGAAGTCCTCAGTGACAACGACTGAACATAGAACAAAAACCCACAAACACAAGGTGAAAACACACAGTTTAAATATGGCTCCCAATCAGAGATAACGAGCCGACAGCTGACACTCGTTACCTCCGATTGGGAGTCATTTGACCAAACACAACCAATGACAAACCAACCAAACAAAACACAACCAAAACGAACACACCCTGGCTCAAAATACAAAGTCCCGGAGCCAGAGCGTGACAGTACCCCCCCCTAAAGGCGCGGACTGCGACCGCGCCTCAAAACCCCAAAACAGGGGAGGGCTGGGTGGGCATTACTCCTCGGAGGCGGCTCCGGTTCCGGGCTTGACCCCCACCCTTCTTCAATCCCCCCGTAGCGCCCCCGGTCCGATCTGACCCAGCTGGTAGGATCTGGACTGACGACGCGCACCCCTGGCTTGGCGCGTGAGGCAGGAACGGACCGGACCTGGCTGACGATACGCACCCTAGGCTTGATGCGTGGAGCCGGAACGGGCCTCACCAAGCTGACGACTCGCATCCCTGGCTTGGTGCGAGTAGCAGGAATGGGCTGGATCAGGCTGACGGCTCGCACCCTTGGCTTGGTGCGAGTAGCAGGGACGAGCTGAACCCGGCTGACGACTCGCACCCTTGGCTTGGTGCGAGTAGCAGGAACGGGCTGGACCAGGCTGACGACTCGCATCCCTGGTTTGGTGCGAGTAGCAGGAACGGGCTGAACCAGGCTGACGACTCGCACCGTAGGTTTGGTGCGAGTGGCAGGAACAGGCCGGGTCGGCCTGGCGACGCACACCGTAGGCTTTGCGCGTGGAACAGGCCGGGCTGGGCTGGCGACGCACACCGTAGGCTTTGCGCGTGGAACAGGAACAGGCCGGGCTGGGCTGGCGACGCACACCGTAGGCTTAGTGCGAGGAGCAGGAACAGGCCGGGCTGGGCTGGCGACGCGCACCACAGACTCGGTGCGGAGCGCAGGAACGGGCCGGGCTGGGCTGTCGACGCACACCGTAGGTTTGGAGCGGGGAGCAGGAATAGACCGGACCGTACTGAGGACACACACCACTGGCTCTACACCGGGATCTGGAACGGGCCGGACCGGACTGGCAACACCCGCCAGTACCTCTCGCCGTGCCTCTACGCCTTCCATCCCCTCTTCTACCAGTGGCCCCCGTAACCTGGCGGCCTCCTCTGCGACCCCGCTGGACCACTCCATAGCGGCCTCCTGCTGCCCCGATGTCGTGAGCCCCCCCCTAAAAAATTTCTGGGGTTCTCTCCTCCCCGTGGACCAGGCCTCTATAGTCCTCTCCCAACCTTCGCTCTTCTGTCTCCACCACTCGTCATCCAACTCCTGGAAACGCTGCTTGGTCTCGTTGTGGTGGGTTTTTCTGTCACGACCGTCTATGAAGTAGGACCAAAGCGCAGCGTTGGTAGCGAACATATTGACTTTAATGCAATACACGAGAATACAAAACAAAACACGATCATGAAGTCCTCAGTGACAACGACTGAACATAGAACAAAAACCCACAAACACAAGGTGAAAACACACAGTTTAAATATGGCTCCCAATCAGAGATAACGAGCCGACAGCTGACACTCGTTACCTCCGATTGGGAGTCATTTGACCAAACACAACCAATGACAAACCAACCAAACAAAACACAACCAAAACGAACACACCCTGGCTCAAAATACAAAGTCCCGGAGCCAGAGCGTGACACTCAGGAGATCAGCTGAGTAAATCCTACATGTTGTTCACATGCATGTGCTCTTCTCAAACATATTCCTACAGTAGCCTTTCCACTGCATTTACCAAACCCTAACCTCTCTCCCCTCCTGTCTCTCGCTCTCCAGGCGTTTGGACAAGCCTACTCCAACCATAAGAAGGTGGCTGCAGACGGGGAGAGCAGGGAGGAGTCTCTGATCCAGGAGGCGGTGTGTAAGGAGGCCTATTACGAGCAGCGGGTCCTGGAGCTGCAGACGGAGCTCCGCCAGGCCCGTAACATCCTCACCAACACCCAGTCAGAGAACGAACGCCTGACCTCCATCGCCCAGGAGATGAGAGAGGTAAGATGAGAAAAAAGTGGGAGAAAGTACAGATTCAGTAGCTAAATCCTACTGTAGATACGAGTTTGCATACAGACTAATATACCCCACCTACACCTGGTATTAAAATGCATCCTGTGATCAGATGATATTTTCTGGACAGCTGTAGACTATATTCACAAAAGACACATTGTAATCCTATCATGATTTGATCTATACTGAACAAAAATATAAAACGCAACATGCAACAATTTCAAAGATTTGACTGAGTTACAGGAAATTAGGATCTCACATGACTGGGAATACAGATATGCATCTGTTGGTCACAGATAACCTTTTTAAAAAAAGGTTGGTGCATCAGAAAACCAGTCAGTATCTGGTGTGACCACCATTTGCCTCATGCAGCGCGACACATCTCCTTCGCATAGAGTTGATCAGGCTGTTGATTGTGTGGCCTGTGGAATGTTGTCCCACTTCTCTTCAATGGCTGTGAGAAGTTGCTGGATATTGGCAGGACATGCGGATCCAGAGCATTCCAAACATGTTCAATGGGTGACATGTCTGGTGAGTATGCAGGACATTTTCAGCTTCCAGGAATTGTATACAGATCCTTGCGACATGGGGCCGTGCATTATCATGCTAAAACATGAGGTGATGGCGTCGGATGAATAGCACAACAATGGGCCTCAGGATCTCGTCACGGTATCTCTGTGCATTCAAATTGCCATTGATAAAATGCAATTGTGTTTGTTGTCCGTAGCTTATGCCTGCCCATACCATAACCCCACCGCTACCATGGGGCACTCTGTTCACAATGTTGACATCAGCAAACCGCTCGCCCACACGACGCCATACACGTGGTCTGTGGTTGTCAGGCCGATTGGAAGTACTGCCAAATTCTCTAAAACAACGTTGGAGGCGGCTTATGGTAGAGAAATGAACAACCAATTCTCTGGCAACAGCTCGTGGACATTCCTGCAGTCAGCATGCCAATTGCACGCTCCCTCAAAACTTTGTGTTGTGTGACAAAACTGCACATTGTAGAGTGGCCTTTTATTGTCCCCAGCACAAAGTACACCTGTGAAATGATCATGCTGTTTAATCAGCTTCTTGATATGCCACACCTTTCAGGTGGATGGATTATCTTGGCAAAGGATAAATGCTCATTAACAGGGATGTAAACACATTTCTGCACAAAATTTGAGAGAATTAAGCTTTTTGTGTATATGGAACATTTCTGGAATCTTTTATTTCAGCTCATGAAACATGGGACCAACACTGTTGCATTTATATTTTTGTTCAGTATAAATTCTAGTTAACCACCCCATTACTGGATTTGTTTTATCGGACCATTCATGATTGGATTTGGTAATAAATATAGACTGGGTATATGAGATTAGATCCTATTGTAGACTATTATATGTGCATATATGTAAACAAAATGACACTTGCACATGCTCAACTACACAATCGCTGATAGACACACACACACACACTTTCGCCTTCACAGATACGTATGTGCGCACACGTACCCGTACTAGCATTGAATCTTTCCCAATTGTCTATACTTGTCGTCACTTGCACAATGTTCACACCCATACATATTTGCTATACATCCAGGTAGTTTATTTATACCCTATCTGTTGCTACTAGACGACAGATCCAGACTTACCTGACTCCAGTGCTAGCAGTAGAACTCTGCTTGGCGTGTCCAGGCAGGACTAATCACACCCTGATGGTTTCAGCCCCTGTGGTGAACTGGCACAGATCAGGCTGATTGAACGAGCGCCATAATGGCTGTCGTACTGATGTGGTCCTGTCTCTGCAGCCCTGGGGACCTGGGCGTGGCTGAAATTACAGAGAGTAGAGAGCAGGGGAATCTTAACGGCCTGTCTCTGCTGTGGCGTGATGGAGGGAAAGGTTAACAACTGCTTCTTGGTTAAAGAAAATTGTGATAAATAAAAAGGTATACCAGTTTCATTTAAGGACCAAACAATTGACAGCTGTGCCATACAAATTGCAAAATAGTTGGGAAGAGATTTTCGATGTACCGATTCCATGGCACATTGTTTATAAACTGATACACAAAACGACGCCAGATTCAAAACTTAAGAGTTTTAAAATTTAAATGTTTATACAAAATTCTTGCTACCAATAGAATGTTATATATATGGGGGACAACCATTCCAGCTCTGCAGATTTTGCTGCGAAGAGATCAGATCAGATCATCAGATAATTTGTTTTGGGACTGTCCATATGTAGCTTGTATTTGGTCGCAGGTTGAGGAATGGCTAAAGAATTTGAATATTGACCTGGAGTTAACGCTGTAAATAGCACTGCTGGGTGATTTAAAAATTAATAGTCAATCGATCAATAATATAATAATACTCTTAGCAAAAAATGGTATCTTTAATTTACAATCCGTAGAAACTATGAGAATAGAAAGGTTCAGAACTTTTGTGAAACATCACAGCACAGTTATGGCAAATAGAAATCAAAACTGGATGGTGTTCAGAGATAGATGGGGAGGGTTGAGGGGAGCTGAAGGGTGGGACTAAAAACCACAAACCCGTCCTCCCCAATTAAGGTGCCACCAACCTCCTGTGGTATATAGTATGTATAAGCTGGAAGTAGAAGCCTAAGTGTTGTTGGGCCATTAGTTTACTAAAATTAGGGGAGGGGTGGTAGTGTTAGGGGAAAACAATAAACAAAAATATGAAGGAAAAAAATATATATATATACAGTACCAGTCAAAAGTTTGGACACACCTACTCATTCCAGGTTTTTTCTTTAGTTTTACTATTTTCTACATTGTAGAATAATAGCAAAGACACCAAAACTATGAAAGAACACAGATAGAATCATGTAGTAACCAAAAAAGTGTTAAACAAATCAAAATATATTTTATATTTGAGATTCTTCAAATAGTCACCCTTTGCCTTGATGACAGCTTTGCAAACTCTTGGCATTCTCTCAGCTTCCCCTGGAATGCTTTTCCAACAGTCTTGAAGGAGTTCCCACATATGCTGAGCACTTGTTGGCTGCTTTTACTTCACTCTGCGGTCCGACTCATCCCAAACCATCTCAATTAGGTTGAGGTCAGGGGATTGTGGAGGCCAGGTCATCTGATGTTGAAAAAACCCCAAATGATAGTCCCACTAAGCCCAAACCAGATGGGATGGCGTATCGCTGCAGAATGCTGTGGTAACCATGCTGGTTAAGTGTGCCTTGAATTGTAAATAAATCACAGACAGTGTCACCAGCAAAGCACCCCCACACCATAACACCTTCTCCTAAATGCTTTACGGTGGGAAATACACACCGCGTCTCACAAAGCCACGGCGATTGGAACCAAAAATCTGCAATTTGGACTCCAGACCATAGGACAAATTTCTACCGGTCTTATGTCCATTGCTCGTGTTTCTTGGCCCAAGCAAGTCTCTTCTTCTTATTGGTGTCCTTTAATAGTGGTTTCTTTGCAACAATTCGACCATGAAGGCCTGATTCACACAGTCCCCTCTGAACAGTTGATGTTGAGATGTGTCTGTTACTTGAACACTGTGAAGCATTTATTTGGGCCGCAATTTCTGAGACTGGTAACTCTAATGAACTTATCCTCTGCAGCAGAGGTAACTCTGGGTCTTCCATTCCTGTGGCGGTCCTCATGAGAACCAGATTCATCATAGCGCTTGATGGTTTTTGCGACTGCACTTGAAGAAACTTATATCAAGCTTATTGAAATGTTCCGTATTGACTGACCTTCATGTCTAAAAGTAATGATGGACTGTTGTTTCTCTTTGCTTATTTGAGCTGTTCTTGCCATAATATGGACTTGGTATTTTACCAAATAGGGCTATCTTCTGTATACCCCCCTACCTTGTCACAACACAACTGACTGGCTCAAACGCATTAAGAAATTCCACAAATTAATTCCATATGTGTTATTTCATAGTTTTGATGTTTTCACTATTATTCTACAATGTAAAAAATAGTAAAAATAAAGAAAATCCCTTGAATGAGTAGGTGTTTCCAAACTTTTGACTGGTGGTGTATATATATTTAAAATAATATATATATATATATATATATATATATATATATATATATGGGGTGTTGGAAATAATGCAGACAATTACATTGATAGAAGACACAATCTATTTGCAATATTAAAGCTGATCCACCACTAAAAGAAATGCTTCTTGTGAAAGGCAGATCATACTTGAGTAAAACCTCTACTATTGGCAAACTAGGCATATCAGGCATTATGCATAGTATATCTATTATGGTTACAGGTTAATTGTTGCTTTAGTAATGCATTAATGCTGTGGCACTGGTACAGGCACAAGGCCCTGAGACTATCAGCAGTGCCCATCAGCCAGCCCTGGCGTCATTGGCGTGCCTCTCCTCTCACATCAGATCTGACATCCTTCCCTGGCTTGAGAGCGCCAGCCGTGCCACCTGCCTGCCCTCTTGTCCGCTGAGGGCCAGATAAGAGCCAGTGAGACGCCACACACAACTCGCATCCCCTCACACACTGCCCCACTAACACAAATACACCCACATTGTCTCAGAGCCATCAGGTCATACATCCCTAATCATCATAATAGCAGCATTTATCGTCTGTGTCTGTCTTTTTCATTGAAATGTCATTTACATTCAGGCCTAATTAGCCTCATTAGCGGGGACTGCGTGTATGTGTGTGTGGGCGTATGTGTGCCTGTGTACAGAGTGTGTGTCGGGGCTGAGCCAGCAGTGAAGAGATTGAAATAATGAGAGGGGCCGGCAGATTGAAAGGGGGCCCGGCCCCTCTTGGGGAGGTGGGAGCTTTGAGCCCGGCTGTCTGACACAAGGAGAGGGAGAAAGAAAGAGAGGGAGAGATAGAAGTAGAGAGGGAGAGGAGAAAGAGAGGTCACCTTTAGATTGTCCTGTTTGATCTGAAGGGCTGTGTTCTCTTAGTAGGAGGTATTAAGGGTGAAATAATGAGGAGGGATTTCTGAAACACCGGCTGCTGAGGAGGGACAGGAGAGGATGAGGGTAAGAAGATACAGCAGTACTTCACCTCCATAAGTCTAAAAACTGTATCTCCTTCTCCTGTCAAACTTATAAAAAATAAAAAAAATCTCAGAGTTTTATTTTGTCAACAGAAAATTATTGAAGCATATCTCTCCCTCTCTCCCTCCCTCCCTCTCTCCCTCTCTCTCTCCCTCCCTCCCTCCCTCCCTCTCTCCCTCTCTCCCTCCCTCCATGTTGGGACTCAGCAGATTTAGTTAATCTTTGCTGTTCAAATTAGTGATTACTCCGGCTCTGGGAGGGGAGAGGGTCTGAAGGCCTCCCTGTCTGAGGGAGTTTGACACCCCGTCTGTTTGGAAACATGTCTGTGGTGAGCTAAACAAATCCTCACACTTAGCTTTCAGTCTGGCGTTTCTTACGGACATTAGGGTAAAGAAATAAAACAAGTACTTACAATTTTCGGCAGGCCCCAGGATTCCTCTAGTAAGTAGGCCAGTTGCTACTTGGCTCTGTTGACTGAAACAAGTCTTAAGATTGGCTTTATAGAAGCCCGATGTCTTTCTCCAAACATAGCTCACGTTTGACTTAGGCTGTGTGCTTGTCTGCAGTACCAGAAGAATCAGCCCCCACTTTATGAACACATTAATCCACTTATTCCTACATACATGCACTTACATCACTCTTTCTCTGTGAATACGGAGAAGCTGATTTTAGCACCATATTAATGCTTGGAGCCAGTCTTCAGTTTAGTGCTGTTACCGGTGCTCGACTGGTGCCCTTGTGTGTGGCTCTGTCTGCCTGCAGGGGCCAACCCCATTGTGAATGCAGGCACACACACACACTGGTGCAGTGGCATGGTGGGCAGCCAGGGCTAATTGCCTAGATGGAGGGGGTTGGAGTGTAAATCTCACCATGTATAGGAGCTAATGACACCCATCTACTGGCACTTTATGGGCAGAGGTAGCCAGCAGAAGGCGGGCAGCGGGTGGCAGCCAGGGCACTGAGGCTGGCATTGTGATGGGGACTGAGGACTCTGAAAGAACCCTTTGTCAGCTGGCTTTCAAATTAGGCAGCTAGGGATGGAGGGAGAAAGGGAGCGGGTGGAAAGAGGAGAATCAAATCCATTAGAGGAGGAGAAAACAGAGACTCCTAAATGTGATGTGTTTGTTTCTTTTTCTGGGAAATGCGTGGCAACCCTGATTTAGTCAAGGGGATGGTTTTATCCCAAACCTCTGTCAGTTGATTTGTCATGAGACTCCTCAGACAGAGTTGGGTCGCCTTGTGATTGTTGACCTTTTTTCTCTATGAGAGATTTGGAAATATAGGTGAACGATGGGAGCTTTCAGAGATCAATTTAATTCAATAAACTGTATTCCCCATGGGCCAATTATTACTGGGGTTCAAAGTGGGAGACTAGACAACATAAACTAGTATTGATACAGTACCCGTCTGCCATCGGATGCAAAGGGTCTTTATGTGATAAATAATTGTCCGACAGGTTCATAAGGCGAGGCCGTTTTCATGAGGTAATGACCCCAGTGCACCCCAATGACCTTCCATGCTCAATAATCATCCATCACAGTTAACCTATTGCTAGTAAAAGCCTATACACTACTCAGACCTGTAAAACATCTAAAATGGCAGCTGTCTATGATTGACTGTCTGAGATATCCTATGAATGCATTCTCAATCCTGTAGCCTCCTCCCTTCCCCTCTCTTTCAATTGATCATGTTTAACATACTGCCGGTATACGGTGTTCATATGTCACATATAGAAGCGTCTGCCATCTGTGAGGCCCATCGACACCCAGCCAGTGACTGAAAGCCTTGGGCAGTGATAAGCCACAATTCTCTGCCACGGTGCGAGCTACAGTACAGGATTAAAGCCATACAATGGGCCAGTAACATATAAAAGGAGGCACGCGGTAATGACCGTGACTCCATTAGACTCAAGCTCTCATGTCGCAGGCTGAATCTGTGCCGTCGCCCACGCTCTTTTCAACACTCACAGAATTCCCATAGCGAGCCGCTCAAGAACTTAACTAATTCACTCACAGCCACACAAAGACGGATTCGTTATCATTACACTGTTTAGTGTCTATTCAGACATGGTAGCAGAAAACCCCTTACAGATACACTGTAGAGGACGGGGATAGACAGTGTAGTCGTGTAGCCTGCACTACTCCCTTGTCTAACTGTCTGACCTGTAACATGTAACATTCACATTTTTTCTCCCCCATATACATTACATTAGTGAGCTCTGGCTTAGCCAATCAGAGTAATGAGCTGGTCATTCAGACGTGATATATGATTGGTTTTTCCGCCTCATTCGACTCTGTGGGTAGACCTCTCAGACGTTAAGCTGCCCCTTTAATTTCACAAGCTCATTTATAACTCTTAAATTAGCTGGATTATAGACCAGACGGAACGAGGGAAGGAGAAAAAAAGAGTGAGAGAAAAAAAAGGGTAAGAGCTATTCTGGTGGAGGGAGAGAAGGCTGATAGTAGACAGTTTGATATGTATGCCTATTATTACACTGCTGTATGCACAGTTTATATTCTACCCTTTAACAATCAGCAACATTTGATCTAGAAAATGCTCAAGGGCAAGAATGGAGGTCCTAGAATGTCAGAGGTTGGGTTGTAGGGTTTTTATAATAGAGGAGCTCTTTGAAGGAGATGGTGAATAGTTGTAGAATGATGACAGGGACGGCGGTTCTTTCTCCCTCCTAAATATTCGCTGACATGAGCCCAATATAATAAAGGTGTCTTCTACCTTGTTGTCTCTATGACAGGACTGTCATGAATGATCTCCTCCTGTGTTGTGATAGGGAGAGAAGGAGACCAAAAAGAGGGAAAAAAATAGGGATAGAGTGGGAAGGGTTAGAGAAGTAGAGAGAGAGAGAGAGAAGTAGAGAGAGAGCGAGAGAAGGAGAGAGAGCGAGAGAGAAGTAGAGAGAGAGAGAAGTAGAGAGAGAGAGAAGTAGAGAGAAGTAGAGAGAGAGAGAGAGAGCGAGAGAGAGAGAGAGAGAGAGAGAGAGAGAGAGAGAGAGAAGGGGAGAGAGCGAGAGAGGTACAGAGAGAGAAGTAGAGAGAGAGCGAGAGAGAGAGTAGAGAGAAGTAGAGAGAGAAGGGGAGAGAGAGCGAGAGAAGTAGAGAGAGAGAGAGAGAGAAGTAGAGAGAGAGAGAGAGAGAAGTAGAGAGAGAGAAGGGGAGAGAGAGAAGTAGAGAGAGAGAAAGGGAGAATTAGAGAGAGAGGGAGAGAGAGAGAAGTAGAGAGAGAAAGAGCGAGAAGTAGAGAGAGAAGGAGAGAGAGCGAGAGCGGTAGAGAGAGAGAGAAGGGGGGAGAGAGAGAGAGAGAAGTAGAGAGAGAGAAGGGGAGAGAGAGCGAGAGAAGTAGAGAGAGCGAGAGAAGTAGAGAGAGAGAAGTAGAGAGAGAGAAGTAGAGAGAAAGAGAGAAGTAGATGAGAGAGAGAAGGGGAGAGTGAGAGAGAAGGGGAGAGAGAGAGAGAAGGGGAGAGAGAGAGAGAAGGGGGGAGAGAGAGAGAAGGGGAGAGAGAGAGAAGTAGAAAGAGAGAGAGAAGGGGAGAGAGAGAGAAGGGGAGAGAGAGAGAAGGGGAGAGAGAGAGAGAGAGGGAGAGAGAGAGAGAGAGAGAGAGAGAGAGAGAGAGAGAGAGAGAGAGAGAGAGAGAGAGAGAGAGAGAGAGAGAGAGAGACAGGGAGAGAGACAGAGACAGAGAGAAGGGGAGAGAGAGAGAGAAGGGGAGAGAGAGAAGTAGAGAGAGAGAGAGAGAGAGGGAGAAGGGGAGAGAGAGAGACAGAGACAGAGACAGAGACAGAGACAGAGAAGTAGAGCACTTCGCCCTGCCCCCATCCTCCACCCTTCCCAGTTCCGTCTGTCTCTCAGATTGATGACTATTTATAGTCACTAAAGTATGGCTCTCTTAAATACCTTTAAAAGAGCTGCTATTGACTCATAATGAAATGTGTATTTTCGTATCTGATTTAAAGGGCCGGGCTTTGAAAGTGTGTCACACTGATTTAAACCAGTAACACCAAAGTGGTTGTTCATGTTGAATCAATAGGCTGGTAGTCAGTCTGTACAACAGCGGTCAGGCATGCGCCCACGCACTACAGTTCACACTCCAGTGCACACACACAAACACTTGCACAGACCCCCCCCCCCACACACACACACACTTATGCACATACTGTACATCACACATTTATGACCCCTGGACACACACAGAAACACTCATTCACATGCATGCCCTATATCACCTCACTAGACTTACACACAAACACGACCACACACAAAGGGAAGACTAGAGAGATCGGTTCTTTTAGCTTGATCTTTTCAAAGCTTTGAACGTGACCTTGAGTGTGTTTGTCCCAGTCACAGTGACTGGGGTGTCGAATAGAATGACAATCGCTCCCAGCAAAAAGCTGGATAAAAGAAGAACTATTTTCACTCAGATTCTGACAATACAGCAAGACTTCAGACCTACAGTATTCCTATAGAGCCATAGAATTGTCTCTGTACAGTATGTGTGTGGTGGGGGTTGTGAGATGGTATGTGTGATTCCCTTCCTCCTCGTGTCTCGGTAATCCAGCTGTACTGGGCTGAATCATGTCTCAGGGACATTTCCATTTTCCTCATTCTGCTCTATAGGCTTCTCTACGTCTTCTACGGCTCTGAGCAACACAATGTCACTAGACATCTATCTGTCTTTAAACAGAGCTGGACAAGGCTGCTCCTGTCCATGTAATAGATAGATCTAATTGAGTTGTTTGACCTGGAAAGAGAACTCAAGGGTGACTGTTCGATATGATTCACATCCTCTAAAAGCTTAGGGATACACCGAGAGGAGAGGGGGGATGCGAAATTAAGCCAGGCTGCGAAATTAAGCCAGGCAGCGAAATTAAACCAGGCAGTGCTGTCATATCAGTAATCTCGCCTCGTGCCATCTGGGAATCTCGTCCCTTATCTTCTTTCCAGGGAAGGGAAATGGGAAAAGGTAAATGTGGGATTTTACGGAAACACACACCAGATATCCCATAGTATTAAGACCAACTCAGACTAACCACAGTTTCAAAGCCCACCTAATCGACAGTAGTGTTAAGCTCAAACACTTTAGGCGTCAACTCAAAGCTTTGCTGAGCCGTAAGCTAGTTAAGACTCAGTATGCTGTAAAAGGCCGTTTTAGTTGTGAAATTGGAGCTGGAGAAAGTTAAGTGTTGAGTACAGTCCCAGTATGACTGAATCAGCCGACCTCTAGAATCGACTGAGCTAGTGCTTCCATGTCTTCTACAGCGGCACTCACTGCATCCCCTACAGAGAGAGGATTAGACCAGTCAAGGACTTTTCAATAGTACTCAAACGTCCTACACACATACAGTATACTGCACACTAGGCTTAATCTAACACACAGCTACATGCTCCTACTTACACACACATGAACATGAATGATCTGAAGCATTAGCCAAGCACACACACTCCCTGGTCAGGTGGGTTTGAGTGTGTGAGTATGGCAGCTGGTTTGTCCCTATAGTGGCAGCAGGCGGGGGGGGGGGGCTTCATAAACCATACATCTGTTTATGCTAATCAGAGACCTCCCATTGACAGGGTCCTTAAAAGGTGGCACGTCAAACATCAATAAAACTAGACCCCCCATCTCCTACCCCCTGTGCGCCTGTCGCTAACACCCCCAGGGGAGGGCTCCGTCATTTGCCTGAGTAAATGTTATTCACGCAGCCACCTAACCCCCGCTGTGTAACTAAGGCTCACCTTTTCTGTCAGGGTGAGGACCTCTGGGTGGCCAGTGATGGCGAGGGCAGAGTGGGCTCTTACGGACAGCAGGGTCGAAGGTCAAAACCCTCGTTTGCATCCTAATCAGTTTGAGGAGCCTCTTAATCAGTTTGTATGGTGGTTGCTATTCATTAAAGGGGCAATCAGCCGTTGCTACCTTTAATGAATAGCAACCACACACACAAGCTCATTTTTTTCTTATAAATTAATAATATGTACCCATTGAGTCTTATATATAACATATAAATGAGCTTAGTTCAACTGTCGTACCCCAGCAGAACCCAAAATATAAGGTTGTTTTACTATATTTGTAAACAAAGTGAATGTAAACAAACACCATATAGCCTCAAAACATGGTTAAAACTATAATTTTGATATATGTATGGTCAGTCCTTGCATCCATTGCTCTGTCTATGAATTTAAGAGTGCTTATATTTCTCCAGCCCCATCCCTCAGCTTTTTACTGAAACAGGGGCGGGGACACACTTTGTTATTGTTTCTACTGCTGATTGCCGCTTTAAGGCCAGACAGCACTGACCCTCCAGCTGAGACAACTGACCCTGGGGCCTTGGCCTGAAGAGACCTGGACCACCTGGCTATCTTTGTCTATCCTTAACATAAAAAATCCCAGTGGAGTAAATTGAAACACTACATGGCAGTTGCACAGATCTAGATCGTGTTAACATAGATGTATCTTACTCATGGACTCTACTCTTAGACTCTCTCCATTGAAAGTGCTCTTAAATCCAGAAGTGGGTCATTGCCATTAAAATGGCCTTATTTCAACCGTGTGTGCAGAAAACTGCAGTCCTGAAGCTGACCAAATTAGGTTTCTGAGAAACGTGTCACTGGTGTCACTGCTAAATTGGGGGTGTATAGGGGAAGCTGAATTACATTGCTGGATATTGTTGATATGGTTCAACTAAATTTGTCAGAATGTCTCGTATGGGACTTGAGCACAGCGGTCATGTAATTTACATTTAACAGATAAGCAGGCAAGAGCCCTTTCCTCATTATAGTCATTATATTATAGAGCAGGCGTACTAAACTACTATTTGAGAAGGTCCAGTGACACAAATTTCCTAGGTGGCAAAAGGTCCGGATGGACATCGTCCTTTATCGCCGCTGTGGTACAGCGTAGTAACAAACACAGTTGTCTCCCGAGTGGGAGTGCATGTTTTCTGGAGAACAAAGGAGACAAACATAATCATCTGAATGCGCAGAACGTCACTGTTGGCCATGCAATATTCATGTATAAGTCACTCTGGGCCTTGTTCTGTTAATGTGAGAAATACACTTTGTCTCCTGCCAATGCTTTGAACTTTGGCACAAATGGTGTGAGAGCAACTCTGAGACACTAGTGCAGGTATTCATTGGTGAGCCTGGTGCTGTATTTTTTTTTTTTATAGTTAATTGTGCAGAAGGCTGATTCACAGCTGTATGTGAAGCCAAACATGGTCAGGATGTCTAGCGCCAGTTTCTTGAGAACAGAGACATCAGCTGTAGGCACCATCTTTCCCCAGAAAGTGACAAGGTCACAATCACCAGCCGGCTCCTTCATTTCAAAGCAACATTTTCTTGCAGCTCAATCAACTCCACTTGCAGTGATGCAACATCTACCCATCTGAAGATCTGTTTTGCTTCTTCTGACATCTTTGTCACATTTGTGACCAAGAAGGGGTTCTGGATGAGCAGCAGCAGTTATTTTCCAATAGTGAAGTCATCAAAGTGAGCCTTGAAGTTCTCCATCAACTTCTGGATGAAATCAACCTGGTTGGGAACATCTTCGTCTCCCTGCATTTGCACCAGAAGATTGGGGAAGTGGACAAGTTCTCCCTGGAGATCATTCTTGAAAAGCTCCAATTTCTTCTGGAAAGCCCAGACTGCTGTTATCATATCACACACTGTGTTGTCCCGTCCCTGCAGCTTAACATTCACTTGATTAAGATGTGATGTAATGTCTGTCAAAAATGCAACTGTTTCCATCTTCTCCTCATCTTCCAAAAACACAGAAAACTGAGTTGCCTTGTCACTCTTTTGCTCTGATAAGAAAGCTTTGATTTCCTCCTGAATGGCCCAAAAGCGTTCCAAAACACTGCCTTTGCTGAGCCATCTGACGTTGTTGTGCAGTAGTAAGTCATCAAAACTGGCATTGGCCTCTGTCAGAATGCCTCATAACAGGCGGTGTTGTAGGGATGATGTTGCTCTCAAAAGGTTGATCAGTTTCATCATCGTTGTCATGACTTCAGAATACTCTTTTCCCAGACTGGCACACAGGACAGATTGATGGATGATGCAGTGATATGATGTCAGGTCAGGGTGGTCCTCTTTCAAACGTGCAACTAGTCCCCTCCCTGTTCCTATCATGGCTGGAGCTCCATATGTGGTGATGGAGACCACTGACTTCAGATCTATCCCCCTTTTTGTCAGAATCCCTTTGATGGCCTCATGGATATCCTCTCCCAGTGTGTGTGCATCTAGATGTGTTAAGCACAACAGCTCCTCACAGAATTCTTTCTTTGTTTCGTTATAAAATCTGACAAACACCAGAAGCTGGGCATTATCAGTGTTATCTGTTGATTCATCCACAGCTAATGAAATGCATGGTGCATTCTGAATGGCCTCATCAAGTTGTGAAGTTAAATCTTCAGCTAATATTTAAGTTATTCTCATTGCTGTGGAATCTGACAGTGGGATCTGTTGGATCTTTTCCCTGAGCTCATCTTTTTGTTTACCTTCAAGCAAGGTGTCAGCAGCTTCACAAATGCCTGCTTTTACCATCTCAGCGTCTGAAAATGTTTTTTTTGCCGTTTTCCCAAAACCCAAGCTATCCTCAGTGAACACTCCATTGCACGTTGTTGGGCTGTCAGGGAATAGACAAGGACTTTGATGGAGCTCTCATTTTTGGGATTTGAGTTGGTTAATCTGGTTTGTTCTCACCTATGTGTTCAGGGGATACGTCTGATCCAATTTACTATGCCTGGTGTCATAATGGCGCTTAACATTGGCACTTTTCACGAGAGCTACGGACTCACTGCTTATCAGGCACATTGGTTTTGTGCTAGTTGCGGGGAGAATGAATAAATACTGTTCCAGCCACTCGTCTTTGAATATACGTATTATATTATAATAATATTACACCATATATATTTTCAGAGTCAACTTTTTTTTTAACAAGCCATATTAACAAAGATACTGGTAACTATGCTCCGTCTATCTGTGATATTTACAGTTGAACCGCGGTCAAATCTTTCTGTTTCTTTCTGCCTGCTTGTCCCAAGGTTCCGCAGAGGATATTTTGATTATGTGATTGGGTAAGACATGGCCTCTTGTATTTGCATATAACCACAAGATTGGAATAGACGGGGCACTAGTAGAGGCGGGCGTTGCTTCGAGAGAGAGACAGCGAGAAAGAGAGGTTGCTGAGTTAAAGAGGCCGCTGCG
This sequence comes from Coregonus lavaretus, assembly GCF_964263955.1. NCBI lineage: Eukaryota > Metazoa > Chordata > Actinopteri > Salmoniformes > Salmonidae > Coregonus > Coregonus lavaretus. The sequence goes on along the minus strand of NC_140007.1, from coordinate 7,790,425 downwards.
CCCAGTTGATTTTTTAAAGCTGTCTAAAAATAGTGTATTGACTTTTATATAACAAAATGCGATGTTGTCCGGTCCGGATTGACCCTTCTCTGTGTCCGGACTCGGACCGTGGTCCGCCAGTTGAGTTTGGCTGTTATAGAGCCTAACCCTTCAGTTACTTTTTAGCCTCAAACTGTCTTTTTAAGTGTAGCCTACCATCTACAGTAAGTTTGTTAATCAGTACTGAAAGAGTGTGGAGGATTGAAAACCAGAAAAGCGAAAAACACTAACATTCAAGTGCACTGTCAAGTAAGTCTAGACTCTAGGTAATAGTTTAGCTACAGTAGTTGTATGGGCGATTGTACAGATTTGTTCAGTCCTTTCTGCCTTCACAGCAGTAGAGATGTAATTACAGTGTTGTAAACTAGGTCTGATCTTGTATGGTAAAACATGCATTATTCATTAGTGCACCATCATTTTCACACAGGCACTATAGACTACGCCCAAGCTCATTATACATGCACACTGTCTCATGAATATCCATGAGCCTTCACCCAACCATCAGCATTTTACATTTACATCAATCGGGCGCTGCACTTGGTGATTAATTATTACACAGCGCTAATGAGGAGCATGTTCTTCCTTCTCCAGGGATTTTGCTTTGCTCTGAAGATGTAATGGCATCTGTAAGCTAAGCTAATAATGGTATGAAGTCCTATTAGATGGGTAATGGAGAGTAAAAAAAGTAAAATTGGTTGATTGTTTTAAAGTGATGAGTCAAATTACTGAGATGTTTTCGGAGAATACATTTCGTACTCTTTACGCACGCACGCACACACACAAACAGAATCAAAGAGAGCACACTGCACAGCTGAACACACACTCACTCTCAAAGTCAATGCGTTCATGCACAAAACTGATAACTACAGAGAACAGATTGCACATGCTCTCTTTCAAAGTCACTCACACATACATTCAGAGTAAGCACCACACACACACCCCTTTGCTGAGTATCTCCTTACTGTAAAGCTTTTATATAGCCTAACTGTCAGACTCAGGTTTCCTGCATTTGTCAGATAAGGGCCGACTGGCTGGGGTGGGTAGTGATGGGGGGCGACAGTGGAAGGTTTAGGGGGGTGGTAGGGGAGTTGATCGAGTCTACCGGAGGGGAAGGAAGGGGTATGGAGGAGGACAGACAGGGACAGTGAGGACACAGGCTGACCGCTCTGCAGGGCTTATCTGATCCTGTTGGCTTTGAGCCTGTCGGTCTGTCACTGCAGGAGGAGGGGGGCAGGGAAGAGATCTCTGACTCGTTTACTGTGCCTTCCTGTCTCAGGAGCTTTTGTCACCATCTGGGAGATAAGTGTGGTGCTCTCGCCGTGGTGCCATCAGAGCTGGCAGACAGGCACCCCGTGGCCAGACGCCCATAGAGAAACCTGGCACCTGGAGACACACACACACACACACACACACACACACACACACACACACACACACACACACATTGTATACACGCTGAGCAAGGCTAGATGGGTGCACATACTAATCTAGGCAGATTGGCTGTATTAGAACGCTCGCACAAAAGCCAAAAATATGGTTCACTGACAATATTTCTTATTTTTTGTCCCTCTCTCTCCATCCCTCTCTCCTCTTCTCCTTCGGTCCCTGTCATTCGCTCCTACAGAACAGCCAGGTGGTGGAGCTGCAACGGACCAGTCTGCGTGATGACATCAAGGAGTATAAATTCCGGGAGGCACGTCTGCTGCAGGACTACACAGAGCTGGAGGAGGAGAACATCTCCCTGCAGAAACAGGTCTCCGTGCTCAAACAGACCCAGGTAAGGATCAACACAACCACACTGGGAGAGGGGTGGGAAGGGGTGGGCTGTGGGGCATGGGGGATGGTAAGGAGAATGGGAAAGGGAACATCTTCCTCCAGAAACAGGTCTCCTTGCTCAAACAGAGGATTAGGGTGGGGCTAGATGGAATGGGGAAGGGGAAGGAAAATGTTAAAAGATCAACCCACCTTTTATATGTACTCCCTCACTTCTGCAGGCTACTCCTCCACTCACACTTCATTATGAACCCCTCCTCACTGCAATTATCTGCATTTAGCTGAATCTGCTCATTAGGCCCAGTTAACCAAATAGCTGCAGGCTCTTTGAACCTATGCTTTGTGCTACTGTCTACTACACATCCCAGTCTATGTGCAACCTCCAGTTTTCCATGTTCACACACCATAGACCTCTACCTGTATTATCCTGTGTCTGCTGCCACAGCCCAAACAAGCCCTGGAATACACTGATTTAATTCAGATTAGAGAAACCACGCTCAGATGTTATAAAGAGATTAAGCTTTATGTGGGGGCCTATTTGCGCCCGGAGAGAGGGGGAGCGTGTCTGATTTTAACACAGTTTAAAGGGTGTGTTTCTGATAGCTAGCTTTCCCTCTCCATAGACCACAGAGACACCGAGAGAGAGACGTAGAGTTGCAAAGCAAATACTCAGATTTTAATTCACACCGATGGTAAGAGTAAAACCAGACACAAAATATAAGAGAATCTACAAATAGGGGATTTCCTTTTGAAATAGATTTTTATGTGGGAACCGCTAACACTCTCTGTCTGCCCTATATGCAGGGATTATGTTTGTTAAATTTAGAGGCATGAATTTAAAACAAAGACCTGTAGGCTATAGTTTTGATTGGCCAATTACAGTACCAAATCCTATTTAGATTAAAAGGCAATTTTACACTTTTAAAATCCCTCTTTTTATGGAGACAAAATGAGTTGATTAAACCAGTATGGCATCCTATTTGCATTTCTCTCATCTAATCCCCGCCCTTCTACTTTGATTGACACATTCTTGTCTGTCCCGCCCCTACAGGTGGAGTTTGAGGGTCTGAAGCACGAGATTCGTCGTCTGGAGGAGGATACCCAGTTCCTGAACAGCCAATTGGAGGACGCCATCCGCCTGAAGGAGATTGCCGAGCGACAGCTAGGGGAAGCACTGGAGACCATCAAGACTGAGCGCGAGCACAAGGCCGCCCTGAGGAAAGAGCTCTCCCACTACATGAGCATAGGAGACTCTATGTACCACAGGTACACACACAATCAAAGTCACACCTCATGCATCCACCAAAGCCTTAGACAATATAATATAATAATATTGAACTGTTATGAGAATAACAGTGAAGTTCATGTTTTCGTGTTCTCATGTTCTGGGACTCTCCCTCTCACCAGCCCCCTCAGCATCTCTCTGGATGGACTCAAGTTCAGCGATGACGCTGCCACGGAACCCAACAACGACGAGGCTCTCCATGGTTACGAGAACGGCTTCAGCAAGCTGGCCAACGCCATCGCTGAGGACAACCGTGCGTTCGCGCCCAAGAAGGGTGACCTGTTCCGTCCCGTCCCCAGCCTGGTAGACGACCTGCTGAGTGAACTGAACATCTCTGAGATCCAGAAACTCAAACAGCAGCTGCTGCAGGTACGTAGCTACACTCTACGAACCGTTCATTCATTGAGTCTGTCTGTGTTCACTGTGTACGATAGGGTTAACAGTGAGGAATATCCAGCTGCTGCAGGTCATTCATTCAGTGAATCGGTTTACACTGTGCATGATATGAATGACACCAAGGTTTGAATTATACAATACACATTGATACTCAAATAATGTTCAAAACAAACTTTGATAGCCAAGTGGGTCCAGTGGCTCTTTCGGCCAGGCTGCACACCTCTCAATCCTGTTAGGGGGAGCTAATCCTGTAGGACACACCCCCAGGACACACAGACACACACACACACAGACAGCATTAGGTCATTGAGGCATGAGGTGCCATCTGTCAGAACATCAGAACGCCTCAGCTGTCTTCATGGTTAAGCAGTGTGTGTACTGGTTGGATACCTGTGGGTGAAAAGACTAAAGACCTTAGGACCAAACACAATGATGTTTTAATGTTGTCCCAGGGTTGCCTAGATGTTACCATAGTGTTGCTTTAGTATAAGTACCTTGACATTTAACCTGTTCTGGTCCTTTGATACTGAATCTCATGGGCAGCAGCAGGTGTTGGTGTTCAGCATTAAGCCAACATAATGTCAACAAGCCCTCTAGGTCTCTTCTCCTCTGGCAGCCCATTCCACAGATTACTGGCGTGAATCGCAACAGGGAAACCCAAACCTTCTTACTCAATAATTCAGCTGCCCCGATGCTCTTCTCTCTCCTCATCCTATCCATCACAGACTGAATAATCAATCCCAGACATTCGCTCGCAGCGAGTCACCCTACTCCTCAATTGCAGCAGAATCCATACCTCCACTGTGCAATCAGATCCAAAATGGCTGCCGTGGGAGTATGATGCCCACTCATGTGTAACAGTTGCCCTGTTACACAGTAGGCCCATTGGCCCACATGCCTTTTACACATTTAAGTCAGGTCAGTCTGCATTAGAGGATGGAAGATGAGTCCCAGCTGTAACTATAATGCTTAACATCTACTCTGAGGAAGTAATTTGATTTAAGACACACCTCAAGCTTGGCATTACCAACAAGTTTGTCAAGGTCATTAACGAGAATTAGGGAGGGGGACAGATTAGGTGGAGAAGGGAGGTGGGGTATGGCAAGTGGTATTCTTAATGTTAATATCATCACATAATTATGTTTTTATATACTGTGCTTAAAAGATACAGTATGCTGAGAGTAACCTCCCTATACCCGTCTTGTATTCTAAATCGATATGAATCCAACCATTTTCTCTTTTTAAGCCCCGTCATCGAGGTATATTAATCACAGCTGAATAATAGATTAAGGTGAACAGGAATGCGATAGTCATTTTTGACACACACCCAGCCTCTGAAAATAGCTCTGTGCTGCCGAGGCCTGCACTACTCTGTGTGAGCGCTTACGTGTGTAAGTGGACCTTGGTCCCTCTGTCAACAAAGAATTGAACCCAGTCCAGACTTCTCCAAGGTCACCTAGGCTCTGAATTAGCAGTTCTCTCCTCTCTCTCTCTCTCTCTGATGCTGTGGTTGGTTGGGCACAGAGACACACTGTCTTTGGTAACATACTGCAGCCCCCTCAGTTAGCCCCTAAAACCTCCAGAGATGTTATCTGTTCTTTTGAAAAACAGCCACCTTCATCATCCATTAGGTAGAGAGGAAGAGGGATAGACAAAACACAATGAAGTAGGAAGATTATACCTGCATAATTATGCCTAAATGGTCATCTGTTTATCATTTGCGTCAGTCTTTTTTCTGTCCGTAACATTACAACAACACATGTAACATTACTTACCTTACCAAATGAATACATCTGTCTTATGCTCCGTCTCCCCCCGTCTAGATGGAGCGTGAGAAGGTGTCTCTGATGTCCACCCTGCAGGACTCTCAGAAGCAGCTGGAGCAAGCCCACGGGGCCCTGGAGGAGCACCAGGAGAAGGTCAGCCGCCTCAGCGAGAACCTCAACGCCATCCGGAGGCTCAAGGCCAGCAAGGAGCGCCAGTCAGCCCTGGACAACGAGAAGGAGCGCGACAGCAACGACGACGGAGACTACTACGAGGTGGACATCAACGGACCCGAGATCCTGGAGTGCAAGTACAAGGTAATTGAACATGTATACACACACACAGAGATGTTGAAGCTACTGAATTCCTAAAACTCTGACTATTCCTAAAACTCTGCCTCTGGTTGTCTCAGGTTGCAGTGTCCGAGGCAGGTGAGCTGAAGGAGGAGTTGAAGACCCTGAAGGCAGAGTACCAGTCCTGTCAGTCACGCTACGAGGAGGAGCGAGGCCGTCTGGAGACTGATGTCACGGCCCTGGGAGAGAAACTGGCCTCCCTGGAGAAGACCAGCCACGTGGAGAGAGAGGAGAAGGCCATGCTGACGAAGGAGCTGCGCAAGGTGAGAAACACCCTCCATGATACAGCACTCCTGATGTCTTAGGGTAGTTCATGTTTTTGTTGTGGTGTTATATTGATGAATGGTTATCTGTAGTTGATTTGTCACTTTTCTCTGTGTATGGATTGTTTGTATTGTTGTCCTCACACTTGCAAACCAGATTTCTCGCTACAATTAAATGGTATTAATTGACAAAGTTTGTCTTTCTATCTGTAAAGGTGAGTGACGTTGCGGGCGAGTCCCAGGGCAGCCTGAGCGTGGCGCAGGACGAGCTGGTCACCTTCAGTGAAGAGCTGGCCAACCTCTATAACCACGTATGCATGTGCAACAACGAAACTCCCAACCGCGTCATGCTCGACTTCTACAAGGAGGGCAAAGGCGGGCGCACGAGTCCCGAGGGTCGCGGCCGCCGCTCCCCCATCCTGCTCACCAAGGGCCTGTTCCCCGTCCCCGAAGCTGCCGACAGCGCCCCGTCCCCTGTCTCCTCTCCCCCCTCGCCACGGGAGCCAATGAACGTGTACAACCTGGTGGCCATCATCCGGGACCAGATCAAGCACCTGCAGCTGGCGGTGGACCGCACCACAGAGCTGTCCCGTCAGAGGGTGGCATCCCTGGAGCTGGGCGCCGTGGCTGATAAGGACAAGGAGGCCTGCATGGAGGAGATCCTCAAACTCAAGTCCCTGCTCAGCACCAAGAGGGAACAGATCGCTACACTGAGGACCGTGCTCAAAGCCAACAAGCAGGTCAGATACTGAATCTCTCTGTTTCTATCTCCCTCCCCTAAGAATCAGTCAGGAGACTGAGGCAGGGAGGTGGCTTTCTAAAGCCTCTTCAGCTGTCGCAGCAAATGCACTGCAGCCAAGATTCATAACAAAACAACATGTAGAGACAGCTAGTGGCTGTGGGTGTGTGTCTGTATCTGTGTGTGATAGAGTTAAAAAAAGATGAAAGCTCACTAAAGCAGACACTCCCTGCCAGCCCAGGACCCTAATGTTTGTGTGTCCAGTTGCTGGTGTAAGCTCTTTGAAGAGGGTGTGTGTTCCTCAGCTCCTGAATCTGTGGAAAGACTCCCAGATAAAAGCCTCTCATAAAGAGACGCACCTGTAGTCTTTAAATCCTGCCAGCTCCCCAATGAACTGCTGTGCAATTAAACCTTCAAAAGGTCACAGCACTAAAACGGACTCGAATGCCATAAAGCTGCAGGAAAAATACTCAAAATGACCCATTTTAGTTGGTCTGACCCGTTGTTGTGTTGTGTGCCCCCTGCAGACGGCTGAGGTGGCGCTGGCCAACCTGAAGAGTAAATATGAGAACGAGAAGGCCATGGTGACGGAGACCATGATGAAGCTGAGGAACGAGCTCAAGGCCCTGAAGGAGGACGCCGCCACCTTCTCCTCGCTCCGAGCCATGTTCGCCACACGGTAAGAGGAATACATTATCACACTCCTCGTTTAAAACATGTTAGGAACTAGTGATGGGAGAAAACGTATTATTATTTTGGGACGATATTATATCAATATTTGACTCCCAAGTATTGATTTGTAAAAAACTAAATGTAAAATCTTGCACTAGTCAGCTGTACCTGCGCCAAAACTCCAGTATTTTTCATCCTATAGCTTGTTCTCCATCTTCTTTTTAAATAGTGAGCCAACATGTTTTCAGAACATTTATTTCCCTGACTGACAAACTAATTTTCTCATGCTCTCTCTTGTCTCTCCTCAACAGACATATAGTGAGCAATATGTTTGGAACATCAAATCGCAATATCGAATCGCAATACATATAGAATCATGAGAATCACAATACATATCGTATTGGCACCTAAGTATTGTGTTAATATCGTATCGCGAGGTCCATGGCAATTCCCAGCCCTATTAGGAACACACTATTAGAATCCTAGTTTAAAACACACATTCAAAACATGTTATCACACACCTTGGCCACACAGTAGGAGAGTAGTCAGTCACCCATGATCCAAGAACACGCCTTGACACATGCTCTGTCTGTATACTATAACAGATTCATCTGTGCATATGAGATTAGGCTCTCTCGTTCCTTTATGCTTTGTTTGCCACACTACAAGACAAGTACTATAGCTAGTTCACCTACAGAAATAAGCCCACCATACCAAAAGAAAAGCACCAGCTCCAATCGACATTACAAGAGTAATACACTGCATAACAATAACAGTAATATCATTACAATAGGATGTTTACATACACTTATATTGTTTACATACATATGTATTTAGCCTATTAAAATGCTGTCGCCATGAGATGAAATGGAAAGATTTATTGAGTGTTGTTTTTCTCTGTGAATCTGGGCCAGTGGAGGACGCCCATAAGACGGCCACATCTCTAATCTGTATGATAATTACTATGCTGGAGAAGCAGTGTTTTATGATCAGTGACTGCTTATCAGATGGAGGGGCTACGTTAACCCCTTGCTGGCTAAACCTGCTGATTCCCATAAGAAGCAGGTCAAAGGTTCTCCTTATAATCCCTACCCCGGCCTGGTCTGGATAACTACCTCAGATACAATGTACCGTAGTCTCACTGTACTGTAGTCTTCCTCATGAAGGAGTGTGTTTGTGTGTGTGTGTGTGTGGGGGGGGGGTCTATGTTAGTGGGAATATGACAGTGACTATGAATGTGTGTGCAATGTGTGTACACTATATACATTCATGTAGCCCACTGCACATTCTTGTGGTACTTTGTTTGGGCTGTTGTTTTGATGTGGAGCTCAGTGCGTCCTCCCTTCTCCTGCAAACCCTCCCTGAACCAGATGGCAACGCTGAGGCAGTCTCTCTCTGTCTTTAAGACTCCTCCGCTTACAGCAAAGCTCATATCAAGCTGTGCAGAAAGGAGAGGAGAGGGCAGTAGAGGAGGGAGGGTTGCGCCATCCGTAGACAGTGTGCACTCAGCACCCCTCATATTTACAGTGGAGTAATGCTACAGTATATCTACACTCCCAGTCCATTACCTGGTCTTATTGAGTAACTCTATATAACTGTAGTAGCTAATGGATTAGCATGGCGGAGGAAACTGTCTTCCTCTGCAAATATGGGTGTGTTTCTCTTGCCCTAACAATTTGGTGCAGTGCAGGGCCAGATGGTCTGTTGATGCGGGTGTTAAGCCATCCCTCTGAAGACATGAGAGGAAATCAGCTCTCACTGAGCACCTCTGAGGAAGTCATTTTGAAAATAACTGACATTGTGCTTAGAATAGCTTTCACTGACCAATCAGTTTTCAAACCAAGTGTTCTTTAAGAGGTACTGGCTATTAACAGCAGAACGAGGGTGTTAGATATGATACAGAGGAAAATGGCAGCGCCAGAGAGTGTGCATTTCCCTTGTCTCCCTCCTTGTCCCTCTTTACTGTTGTAAGAGACTGAAGATGCTCATAACACAACAAAACAAAACAAAACATAGCTCAACTCTGCTCAGGGGGCCACAGGAAATTGGTACTTAGCCTCTCCCTCACTCTTTACCTTGTATGGTGATTTCTATATGCCTTAGATAGAATATTCTGGTTTTGTTATCCCCTATATTATGGTTGTCACGATACCAGTATCGCGATACTACGATGGCAAAAAGCACCAATCAGGACTAAATTCTTTGGTCCTTTGAAAAACTGTAAAATATTGTCCTATAGGAAATCAATCCGCTTCATGTTTTGTTTCCTTGCCACGATAACGCTGAGTTTCGCGATACTGGTATCGTGACAACCCTAACCTATATAGTGCACTATAGGGAATAGGGATCCATTTTGGACTTGGCCTCAGTATGTTCTGGGCTGTGTACAGCCTGGGTATTGGTGGTGGTGTTCATTCAGGTCATTCTGGAGCCTGTATGTTATTGATATGCTAATTTTGGCCTATAGAATGATGTTGGGGAAGGAAGAGGAGGGGGGAGGCCTCTTTTGAGAGGCTTTAAGAGGCAGAGGGATGTGATTGACCCACGTTTCCCACACTCCCCCCGTTTCTTCCCTCGCTCCCCTCATCCGTCCTCCATCCTCACAGCAATACACAAGGCCCTCTACCCTATAGAGAGAGAGGGAGTCTTTCATTTCAGCTTCTCTACAGGGGCTTAATTTGAGAGTCTTTCTCATGGTTATTCCATATTTGACATACTCTGTCGACTTAAATGTAGATTTTGGGATTTCTGAGATTTTCAGTGGATTGCCTCAGTTTCGAGTGTGTGGCCTGAATGGAGTGGGACTGAATGAATGTGCAAATCTTTGTGTGACCCTTTTGTATAATGCAAGCTCCTAATATGTGTATTTTATGTCGGTTTGTATGTCTCCATCTTGTGTGTGTGTACAGTAAGATCCTGTCTCTTACATTCCTAAGACCAGTGCTTAATTTGTAAATTGGGAGGTGCCGGAACAAAAAGTGAGTGTGAGAGGTGGGTGGGGGAGTTCTGAGGTACCGGAACGCATAAGAAAAAAAAGTAACCTTTATATTAAAGCGTTGCATGCATAGCATCACATTTGCATAGTGGCATAGAGCAGTAGAGTAGAGACAACAATGGGGAACATTTTTAGTAGCCTAGGGTCTGGGAATTTTTTTGCCTTTTATAAACGCATTTCATGCAATTGTACCTCTTTTAACATGACTGGAGACACTACTCTGAATGTGGAGACTGTTCTTCTACAAAGGGCCAGCCGCCACCCAGGGCCATTGTGGCCCTCCAGCCCCTCTATCAGGCCAAGAAGGGCACCATTGTATCCCCTCATCCCTAGAATGGAACCCCGTCTTTTTTCCCGGGAAAACCCACGCCCTCTTACGCCCTCCACCCAGCATGGCCGGTCCATCTTAAAGGGAACTGCGACCCCTGGGAAACCGCCCACCCCATTCGCCATCTCAAACTGGGTCAAATTAAGCTGCACTGATCCCCTTTGTCTGGGTGTGTCCCCCAGTGGGAATCCAACTGCACGCCCACGAGGGGGGGCTGGGTTTGTGTTTGTGTATGTGAATGTGGGGGGAGAGGGTGTATACATCACGTGGGGAGTGCCCATGTGCAATAACACCACACCTCAACGAGCCAATAGTGAGAGACTGAATAACAACATTAGGTCCTATGTGACCAATGAGAAGACCCACTGGGCACAGACGTCAGTTCAACGTCTATTCCACGTTGGTTCAACGTAATTTCATTGAAATTCAACCGTTGATTCAACCAGTGTGTGCCCAGTGGGGAGGCTTTCAGGCATTGATTGGGCGATGGTAAGAACCACAACAGACCTCACCCACATAGTTGACATTTTATACACTGAGTGTACAAAATATTAGGAACACCTGCTCTTTCCATGACATAGACTGATCAGGTGAATCCAGGTGAAAGCTATGATCCTTATTAATGCCACTTGTTAAATGCACTTCAATCAGTGTAGAATAGATGAAGGGGAGGAGACAGGTTAAAGAAGGGTTAGGCCTTGAGACAATTGAGACATGGATTGTGTGGGTGCTATTCAGAGTGAATGGGCAAGACAAAATATTTAAGTGCCTTTGAACGGGGTATGGTAGTAGGTGCTAGGCAC